>NC_057809.1:236171583-236356361 GCF_018294505.1 Triticum aestivum
AATAAAAGCACTCAGTCTCAGGCTTGGGTCCATTCTTTGGCTTCTTCCCGGCAGCTTGTTTACCGGGCATGGCAACTCCCTTGTCATCCTTCTTGAAGTTGTTTTTACGCTTGCCTTTATTGAACTTAGTGGTTTTATTCACCATCAACACTTGATGTTCCTTTTTGATTCCCACATCCGCTGATTTCAGCATTGAATATACCTCAGGAATGGTCTTTTCCATCCCCTGCATATTGAAGTTCATCACAAAGCTCTTGTAGCTAGGTGGGAGCGACTGAAGGATTCTGTCAAGGACCGCATCATCCGGGAGATTAACTCCCAGCTGAGATAAGCGGTTGTGCAACCCAGACATTTTGAGTATGTGCTCGCTGACGGAACTATTCTCCTCCATCTTGCAACTGTAGAACTTGTCGGAGACTTCATATCTCTCGACCCGGGCATGAGCTTGGAAAACCATTTTCAGCTCTTGGAACATCGCATATGCTCCGTGTTGCTCAAAACGCTTTTGGAGCCCCGATTCTAAGCTGTAAAGCATGCCGCACTGAACCAGGGAGTAATCATCACTACGCGTCTGCCAAGCGTTCATAACGTCTTGTTCTGCTAGGAAAACAGGTGCTTGACCTAGCGGTGCATCAAGGACATATGCTTTCCTGGCATCTATGAGGATAATCCTCAGGTTACGGACCCAGTCCGTGTAGTTGCTGCCATCGTCTTTCAGCTTGGTTTTCTCTAGGAACGCGTTCAAGTTGAGGGAAACATTACCGTGGGCCATTTGATCTACAAGACATATTGCAAAGATTTTTAGACTATGTTCATGATAATTAAGTTCATCTAATCAAATTATTTAATGAACTCCCAATCAGATAGACATCCCTCTAGTCATCTAAGTGATACATGATCCGAGTCAACTAGGTCATGTCCTATCATCACGTAAGACGGACTATTCATCATCGGTGAACATCTTCATGTTGATCGTATCTTCTATACGACTCATGTTTGACCTTTCGGTCTTCCGTGTTCCGAGGCCATGTTTGTACATGCTAGGCTCGTCAAGTTAACCTAAGTGTGTTGCGTGTGTAAATCTGGCTTACACCCGTTGTATGCGAACGTTAGAACGTATCACACCCGATCATCACGTGGTGCTTCGGAACAACAGACCTTAGCAACGGTGCACAGTTAGGGGGAACACCATTCTTGATATTTTAATGAGGGATCATCTTATTTATGCTACCATCGTTCTAAGCAAATAAGATGTAAAACATGATAAACATCACATGCAATCAAATAGTGACATGATATGGCCAATATCATTTTGCTCCTTTTGATCTCCATCTTCGGGGCGCCATGATCATCATCGTCACCGGCATGACACTATGACCTCCATCATCATGGTCTCCATCATCGTGTCTTCATGAAGTTGTCTCGCCAACTATTACTTCTACTGCTATGGCTAACGGTTAGCGATAAAGTAAAGTAATTACATGACGTTTATGTTGACACGCATGTCATAAATAAATTAAGACAACTCCTATGGCTCCTGCCGGTTGTCATAGTCATCGACATGCAAGTCATGATTCCTATTACAAGAACATGATCAATCTCATACATCACATATATCATTCATCACATCCTTTTGGCCCTATCACATCACACGTCATATGCTGCAAAAACAAGTTAGACGTCCTCTAATTGTTGTTGCATGTTTTTTACGTGGTTGCTATAGGTTTCTAGCAAGAACGTTTCTTACCTACACCAAAACCACAACGTGATATGCCAATTTCTATTTACCCTTCCTAAGGACCCTTTTCATCGAATCCGATCCGACTAAAGTGGGAGAGACAGACACCCGCTAGCCACCTTATGCAACTAGTGCATGTCAGTCGGTGGAACCAGTCTCACGTAAGCGTACGTGTAAGGTCGGTCCGGGCCGCTTCATCCCACGATGCGGTCGAATCAAGATAAGACTAGTAACTACAAGTAAATTGAAAAAATAGACACCCACAACAACTTGTGCTCTACTCGTGCATAGAAACTACGCATAGACCTAGCTCATGATGCCACTGTTGGGGATCGTTGCAGAAATTTAATTTTTTTATACGCATCACCAAGATCAATCTATGGAGTAACTAGCAACGAGAGAGAAGGGAGTGCATCTTCATACCCTTGAAGATCGCGAGTCGGAAGCGTTGCAAGAACGCGGTTGGAGGAGTCATATGTAGCGATTCAGATCGCGGCTGAATCCGATCTAAGCACCGAACAACGGTGCCTCCGCGTTCAACACATGTGCAGCCCGGTGACATCTCCCGTGCCTTGATCTAGCAAGGAGGAGGGAGGGGTTGAGGAAGAAGGCTCCAACAGCAGCATGCCAGCGTGGTGGTGATGGAGTGGCAGTTCTCCGGCAGGACTTCGCCAAGCTCACGCGGAGGAGGAGAGGTGTTGGGGAGGGGAGGGGCTGCACCTTGGATGTTGTGTTGCAGCCCTCCCCTCACCCCTCTATTTATAGGGAGAAGGGGGAAGGGGGCCGGCCCCTCTAGATGAGATCTACAGGGGGGCGGCGGCCAAGGGGGAGGGGGCTTGCTCCCCAAGCAAGGGGGCGCCCCCTTTCGGGTTCCCCCCAAACCCTAGGCACATGGGCCCTAGGGGGGATGGCGCACAACCCACTAGGGGCTGGTTCCCTTCCACCTACAGCCCATAAGGCCCTCCGGGGCAGGTGGACCCTCCCGGTGGACCCCCAGAACCCCTCCGGTGGCTCGGTACAATACCGGTATACCCCCGAATATTTCCGGTGACCGTATGATGACTTCCCATATATAAATCTTCACCTCCGGACTATTCCGGAACTCCTCGTGACGTCCGGGACTCCGATAAACATTCGGTAATCACATACAAAACTTCCTAATAACCCTAGCGTCATCGAACCTTAAGTGTGTAGACCCTACGGTTTCGGGAACCATGTAGACATGACCGAGACAACTCTCCGGCCAATAACCAACAGCAGGATCTGGATACCCATGTTGGCTCTCACATGTTCCATGATGATCTCATCAGATGAACCACGATGTCGAGGATTCAAGCAATCCCGTATACAATTCCCTTTATCAATCGGTACGTTACTTGCCCGAGATTTGATCGTCGGCATCCCAATACCTCGTTCAATCTCGTTACCGGCAAGTCACTTTACTCGTTCCGTAACAAATCATCTCGTGACCAACCCTTAGTCACATTGAGCTCATTACGATGATGTCTTACCAAGTGGGCCCAGAGAGACCCCTCCGTCATACGGAGTGACAAATCCCAGTCTCGATTCGTGCCAACCCAATAGACACTTTCAGAGATACCCGTAGTGCACCTTTATAGTCACCCAGTTACGTTGTGACATTTGGCACACCTAAAGTATTCCTACAGTATCCGGGAGTTGCACAATCTGATGGTCCAAGGAAAAGATACTCGTCATTAGAAAAGCTTTAGCACACGAACTACACGATCTTGCGCTATGCTTAGGATTTGGTCTTGTCCATCACATCATTCTCCTAATGATGTGATCCCGTTATCAATGACATCCAATGTCCATGGTCAAGAAACCGTAACCATCTATCGATCAACGAGCTAGTCAACTAGAGGCTCTCTAGGGACATGTTGTGGTCTATGTATTCACACATGTATTACGATTTCCGGATAAAACAACTATAGCCTGAACAATAGACAATTATCATGAACAAGGAAATATAATAATAACCATTTTATTATTGCCTCTAGGGCATATTTCCAACACAAACAAAGCACATACCCCGTGCGGAAAACAACATAGCTGATGTCAGGACCCCGATCCTAAGTCACACCGATCTAGCATGTAACACATCATATCACTTTGCGGCCTCACGCACGGTATTCCCATGGGTGCCACCTTACCTGGCCCAGGACCGTTTGCGCCTTTTGGCTCATGTATATGATAGTGTCGCTAGCATCCATATGACAAAGAACCTGGCCGACATGACTAGTCGTGAATCCAAAGTGGGCCGACATGACTAGTCGTGAATCCAAAGTGGGCTGACATGACTAGTCGTGAATCCGAAGTGGCACTAACTTACAGGGACATGCATACATGACCCAGCAATGAATGTGTCAGTCATCAACGTATGAACCCAAGTCATATCAAGCTACAAGGACTTAAAGGAACAACGCGTGACATTTCCCCAAAGGGATAGACACAGGAACAAAGAAGGACACATGTCGGCCAGCCTAAGTGTTCCGGAGCAGTAGCAAGCGACCATGGCTCAGTGGAAGCACTAGGAGACATTTCCCGGTAAGAGAGGCTACCAAGAATAAACAACTAGGTTGTCGGATCCCACACATACCAAGCATTTCAATAACATACACACAATATGCTCGATATGTGCAAATACAACATGGCATCACAACAAAACTCTACAACTCAAAGTATTTATTCATTAGGCTCCGAGGGGCCAGATATTACAAACATGGGTCTGATGACCCAACATTCAAGTCATACAAGCGATAAGCACATGCGGAAGCTTAACTTATTTGAGTACAGACAACTACAAATGAAAAAGGCTGAGAAGCCTCACTATCTACAAAACCCTGCCGAGGGCACAAGATCGTAGCTGAGGTAACAAGCTAAACATCGAAGTCCACACCGAACTACTAGTGAGACTGAAGTCTCTCTGCAAAAACATAAATTAGGCAAACGTGAGTACAAAGGTACCCAAAAAGACTTACATCAGAACTAGCTACATATGCATCAGTATCAACAAAGGGGGTGGTGGAGTTTAACTACAGCAAGCCAGCTTTGACTCAGTGGCTATCCTGAACTACATCTGCAAGAACTCTTTTGAAGTGGCTCACACGAGTCCACATATTCACCAATCAATACACCACTATGGATCTGCTCCCGTCTCCCTACGAGAAGGCCATCCATAGCACTCACGCTTATCTTGCGCATTTTTGAGTATCCACTTTCACTTGTCTATGAACTGTATAGGCAACCCAGAGGTCCTTTACCACGGACGCGGCTATTCGAATAGATCATTTATAACCTAAAAGGGTGTAGTTCTTCACACATGTTTCCACCACTTAGCGTCTGCACACGACATGTGCTCGGCAGACTTCAACCGAAAGCCGACATGGGTGTAGACCATGACCTGACTAAGCACACAAGTCCCTAGTCCAGGTTTATCGCCTATTCAGGTTCCATCCGCAGGGAGTCCGGCCGATGTTTCCACATATGGCCCCGAACGATGTGTGCAGGGTTCCTGAGGCACCAAATGGGCGTCCCGATACACCGTTCCACGTGCCTACCGCATCACAGGTCACAGCCCACCCCTCGGGTCAGCGCTGCGCATGGGCTCCAACATACTACAAACACCAAAAACTACTTGCAACTCCTGGACAAAGGACAGGGGCGGTTAATAAGTCGAGAGAGTCAATTAAGGGTCCCAATGTGTGGTAGTGGCTGTTCATGGATTGCAAACACAGAACTCAGTTCCTGAGGATGGTTTCAATGAGACAACCCACCATGTACTCCTACATGGCCTCTCACCGCTACCTTTACCAAATCGTGTTCATACACTTAGTTCTCAATAGTATGACATGTTCACAACTTTCCAATTCATCCCTGATGAATCAGACCTGACACAACTCTAAGCAATAGAAGGCATGACAAACAAGCATGAATGAGTAGGCACATCAGGGCTAAAACAACTCCTACTCATGCTAGTGGGATTCATCTATTTACTGTAGCAATGACAGGTCATGCAGAGGAAAGGGGTTCAACTACCGCAACATGTAACAGTTGAATCGTTGTTGTCCTAATGTAGTAAAAGAGAGCGGGAGGGATTGTATCAGAATGAGCAACGGGGTTTTGCTTGCCTGGCACTTCTGGAGATAGTATAGCTCTTCATCGGTGTCATCAAACTCATCGTCGGAACCACGTCTACTGAGAGGGGACAAATACCGGCAAATAAAAGGATACTCAATCAATGAAATGCAACAATATGATGCATGATCATGACATGGCAATATGCTGTGGTTTGAGCTAATGCAACTAGAAACAAGTTAAATGCAGTTGGTTTGAACCCTAGGTTCAAATTCAAACTCCATATGTTAATATTCAAATGCCATTCATTTGATTTGTCCTAAACAGTGGTCATAAGTTGTTCTAACATGCATGGAAATGGTACAGATGGATAGATTGGATTTTTATGATCATTTTTCATATATAAAACTTCTCAATCTAAGTTATAGATTATTTTCTATGAATTTTAGAAGTTTTAGCTATTTCCTGGAATTTCTGAATTATTTTAAATATATAAATTTTTTACTGCGTCAGCATGACGTTGGTGTGACATCAACAAGTCAACAGAAGCCGGCCCAGGTCAAACCTGACCAGTTGGGCCCACTAGTCAGTGACTCAGTGCTGCCTAGGGTCACAGACAGGTGGGGTCGGGTCAACGGACACGTCAGCACAGTCAAAGCTGACGCGTGGGGCCACTGTGGTTAATTAAAACTAAATAGGAACTAAACTGTGGTTAGTTAGGAAGTGGGGACCAGCTATCAGTGTGGCCAGGGTTAATTAGCGGGGCTCTTAGTGGCTAATGACGTTCCCACGTCAGCACGCCGGAGTTGAACACCGGGGAGAACACAAACGCAGTGGCATCGCTCGGGAACGCGCTACAAGCGGCAGGTTCAAGTGCTGAGGCTACCATGGCATAGCCCTTGCTCCGCCACATCAAGGAGCAGTGGAGTTGGACGCGGGGGTCGCCGGAATCAACGCCGACGACGAGGTTTGCGGCTGCCGTGGTTCGGTTGATGGCGCTTTCGTTTCTATAGCGTGCAGATCGACTAGCTAATGGCAGACACATGACGTACACGTGCTCATGAATCCGTTGGACACAGTGGTGTGACCAATAGGTCACCAGAGTAACGCCGGCGACGAGCTCGGGCGGAGGCGAGCTTCGGCCATGGTTGGGGATGAGGCTAGCAGGCGCAAATGAGAGAGGGAGAAGAGGGGTCCGGAGTAGAATCTCACAGCGGGGTCGAGGAGTAGGTCAGCAGCTCAGGGGTGGCGTCGGAGCAAGCGGGGCGGCGAGAGCGATCTCGGCGACCCGAGGATGAAGGAGAGCTCGGGGTCTTCGCTTGGGTCATTCGGCGTCGCGTACGTCAATGGAGAGGATGGGGCAGACGAGGCGGCGCTTCTGGATACGGATGGAGGGCGAGGAGGTGGCTCTGGCTACGGTAACGGCGGCCTCTCAGTGGTTGCATGGGAGTGAGAGCAGAGAGGGGAGGGAGGTCCAGATAGAGGGGGGAAAATGAGAGGGGCCAGGGCGTTCTCCAGGCGCGGTTGGAATGAAGGGGAGCTCGCCAGCGCGAAGCAGGAGCTAGCACGACCAGTGTCGTGCGCTGGTTCGCCTCTGCCATCTGGTAGGGGATGAAGACAAGGATGCCCTTGTGGGTTGGGCCTCCTGTGCTGGGCCAGGTGGCTGTGCCAGGTAAGCTGGCCCAAGTGGCCTCTCTCTCTCTCTCTTTGTTAATTCTGTTTCTATTTCCTATTTTCTGTCTTTGTTTTCCGATTTAGCAAAAATACTAAACCATTTCCATAACTCCTGAAAATAATTGTGGACATCTTTTGAATTATTTCCAACAACCCTCAATTATTTGTAGAATTATTGAAGCATTTAAAATATTTATAGTCATTAAATGCTCCAATTCAAATACAATATGATTTAGCTCAAAAATCCAGAATGGCCTAGAAAAATGTGCACCATTTTTGGTAGAGGTTCTAACCTTTATCAAAAACCATGAACTTTTCTAAAGGGCATTCTAGGTTCATTGAAAATATTTAAACTTGAACCTAGTTGACATAATTATCTGCTAGGGTTTGATCATCCCCAATTCAAATCATTTGAATTTTAAACATGATGACATGATGATCAAGCAAAGACAACAGGGGCTGAGCTAGGGCTGTGACAACTCACCCACACTAAACAAGAATCTCGTCCCGAGATTCAAGACGTGAGGTAAGAAGATAGAGGGGACACAAAGCTAACACAATCTTCATAATCCAATTTCTCTCCTCGTAGATGTTGATTCATTGCGTCATCTTGATCTTAACATCTTTGCTTTCGAGAGATTCATGCCAACACTATGGTGACAAAAGGAAACTCTACATGAATCTATCTTCTTGGAGATCGAGCAACTCACGATCAACTCACAGAATGAGACGTAGGGACACCTCTTGAGTTGAGAGTCGAAACACACATCGAGAGAGATGGAAGGTAACAGATGTCAAAAGTTTAATTTGGTAAGCAACAATTCCACACTTAAGTAAGATGGTGAGCGGTTTCAAGGTAGCGGGGAGTCAATTTCCATGACTCCATAATGGGACACCTTGGGGGAGGCGACTCATATAAATATTTCCTTGAGTGGCAAAAGAATTACTTTTGATATAGAAATCATTGAAACTCTCTAAACCAACCCAAGGAAATCACAAACGATCATTTGCAGGAGTTTGGAGAAATGGAATACTTAGTTTGGAAAGAAACTAGAGTTATAAGACAACTCAGCAAACGGAAAGCACATTCCAGATGATGCCGATGATATAACCTAGTGACTGAGTGTGCTTTCAAGAACTTGAGCATTTCCATATCCATCAGGGGTTTACCAACATCTAGAACAAGAACTTGGCAACACTCCATACTACCATGATGAATAGGGGTGGATGATGCAGGTACAGAGGAAGACAACACTTTCTCAGGTTTCACCTTAGCGACGCTGAGGAAACGAAATCTAGATGATCTACCAAGAGACATTTAGCATTCCGCTTCTAATGTTCTCCTTGATGTACTAGATACCACGATCATGTTTAAAAGCATCAATATAGCGATCAAGTAAAGGTCGGACTTCGGGATACAAAGGATCCATAAGAAACAACTTCTAGAATATGTCACATGAAATCGTCATTGAGAAGATGGTCAAATATCTCAATCAAGATACTACAATGATAGATCTTCCGGCTAGGTGTGCCGGCCAGAACATCAACCTTACCGGGACCTACATCATAGATCTTGGAAAAGGTCCAACCATCATATCTGCTTTAGATTCAGATCTGGTTGGTAACAGGATATTTCAGACAACATGTCTGGAAAAGAAAGTTTGCAACACAAACTGACGAGATGACATTGCGAGATTCTCAGGAAATGAGCTACGATAGCAAGCTCCAAAACATGAGCTGGTTCTGCTACATACATGTGAACACACTGTCCAAGACATGCATGCCACGTAGAAGCCTTATAATAAAACACTATCGAGTTCAGGTGGGGAACCACCATCGAGGATATTGAAGTCCTTACATAAGTCTTGCTCTTAATAAGGAACTTTGTCTCCTTGAACAAATCAGGCAGTGGCTTGGTGTGCTGGGGAATACGTATGGAGTGGAGGCAATTAATCTACCAAACCATAGAATACATTCACACATGCATAACTGACTTAGGATGATTCCGGAGGAAGCAAAAACAATATTTCTCAACTTCACGACGGCAACTTTCACCTAATGCATGTGAACTCGAAGAAAGTCACTTCTTACACCAAACATATAGTTCGTGAACGGGACATGAAGATAATGCCTACAGAAGTTTCCAAAACTAATTTGATGTTCAACACGAATCTTGGAGGAGATAAAATGTTGTTGAGGGGCTCAACAACAAGTCACCAGGGTTTTCCATACAGATGGAATTCCATAACTATGTGAACAAGGCGATTGCATTGGTCAGACCAAAGGATATGATGGTATATGCTCGAGGGATCAACCACGAGTAAGACAACATTACGAACACCGTTCATTCTTATTTGATTTGACGTTAGCCCACACTCAAATCAAAGTATGACAAGACAATAGATCCAAGAACTGATCACGAGGACCAATCGATAAAGATATCATCTTTCTTCAACATACACACATAAAGATATCCCTTAATAATGAACTAAGTCAGACAAAGCTTCCATCTTCCAACTCTCCAAGTTGTTGTTTAGCTCAACCGACTAGTTCAGGGTATCCAATACAGAATCTTGGAGAATGGGTGGTTTGGAGGAAAACCAACATGATCACGAACTCAACATAGCGGTCAGGTAACAACCTGGTAATACTTCCGAGAAGATATTCGGAACATCACAAACCACCGATATGTTGCTAAGCTCGAGAAGAATCTTGATTTTAAGAGCAAGACGATATGATCAAATAAGCAAGGGATTGAATAATCCTAACTCGTTGATCAAAGAGTGCACCAGAAATAAGGAGTAGGTAGCATGACCTATCTTAGGATGATGATTCAACAACCAACACGCTATGAATAAGAATAATGTCCGTTTACTACCAAGCAACGAGTTGCTCGGAGTATTGATTTCACACATCACAATTCACTTGTCGACATTCTGGTTACAACAACAAGAGGACTGAGGAATGAATGATGATGGTGAGAAGTATCACTGCATCAAGAATTCATAAGAGATGGTGCAATTCCAATGATATTCTTGACATAAATAGGGTAATACTCCAAGGTAGAATAGAACAAAAGCTGGTTTGGCATTTGATCTATGGAATACAACTACTTTGACCCAATCCTAGAAATGGATAAGGTACTGGAGTTTGTTGCTCCTAGTCATTCTGGAATAGAACGGACCGACGGACCATAAAAATAATAGGCATCGATGAACACGAATGCACACCTACTCCTAACTATCAATTGATAGACAGAGGTCGGAATACAATTAAAGAGGGACAACTCAAAGGAACATATGGTTTTCTGAGTTGTGGATGCATAGATTAGTATGTCGAACAAGGCTCAACATTTCTTCCGGATAACCCATGCAGAAAGGTAGGACTGGCAGAGTCACAAATTTAATGGAGAACTCATCAAGAGGACTCTAGTTGTGATCTTTTGGTTCAAAGAACTTCTGCCTTAATGGTTCATGTTATTGGAAGAACGATATACCACAGACCTCAAAGACTATCACAAAGGTTACTAACATCCTAAAGGAACGAGCAAACACTATCAACATGAAGTAGAGTGATTCTCGGGTTCAAAAACCCACGAGTAGAATACCTACCAACTAAAAGGCATTGAGGGAGTCCTGGACTAAGGGGTCCTCGGGCGTCTGGCCTGTTAGCCGTGGGCCGGACTGATGGGCTATGAAGATATGAAGACCGAAGACTGTACCCGTGTCCATAGGGGATTCTCCTTGGTGTGGAAGGCAAGCTTGGCAACCCGATATGTAGAATCCTTTCTTTGTAACCGACCTTGTGTAACCCTAGATCCTTCCAGTGTCTATATAAACCAGAGGACTTAGTTCGGATAGGGGAGATTCATTATCATAGCCATACAAGCTATACCTCTAGGGTTTAGCCATTACGATCTCAAGGTAGATCAACTCTTGTAATACTCATATTCATCAATATCAATCAAGCAGGACGTAGGGTATTACCTCCATAGAGAGGGCCTGAACCTGGGTAAACATCGTGTCCCTTGTCTTCTATTACCATCGACCTTAGACGCACAGTTCGGGACCCCTACCCGAGATCCGCCTGTTTTGACACCGACATTGGTGCTTTCATTGAAAGTTCCACTATGCTGTCGCCAAAAGGTTTGATGGCCCGTTCAATCGTCAATAATGACATTGTCCAAGGAGAAACCTTCCTCCCCGGACAAATCTTCGGGTTCGGCGGCTTCGCATTGCAGGCCAATTCGCTTGGCCATCTGGAGCAGATCAAAAGCTACGCCCCTGGCCATCAGGTCATATTTGGGAGCTTGAACTACGTTGCGGACATCCGTGGAGACTTGATCGTCGCCGGATTCGAGACCGCGGCTGCCACCCCCGGTCACCCCGATGATCATGACCTAAATCTATCATCAGATCGCATCCAGGAGATCGCTCCTATAGCCGCTCTGGCCTTAGAGCCGGAGCGGACTTCGCCATTTGAGGATGGGAGGATAAACCCCACCATGGAGGCCACGGATTCCACGGTGTTGGAGCCGCACATAGACTTAACCTCTCACGACATTTTTGTCACCGAAACTCAGGACTCGTCTCCGGTTGTAAGTTCCGAACCATGTGAGCCCGCGGATGCCGAACTTGATATTTTATCGATCTTCGAGTTCAGCGCCGCATACATCTTCCGGCACTCGCCTTTGGGCGATGTGCTAAACTCGTTAAAGAACCTGTCCTTGGCAGATGACTCACAACCGAACTATATTCGATTCGAACTAGGGGCCGATGGTGGAGAATTTTGCTTCCCACCTGCCACCCACTTCATCGTCGCGGCCGAGGATCTGACCGACACACTTGATTATGACTCTGAGGACATCAACGGTTTGGATGACGATGCTGGAGAAGAAGAGGCCCAGAACCCATCGTTCACCGGACGCTGGATGGCCACTTCCTCGTATGATGTATACATGGTGGATGCACCAAAGGAGAACAGCGGTGATGACAAGGAAGATCCAGCCGACGATAAACCTTCCGAAATACAATCCAAGCGTCGGCGTCAGTGGCGCCGCTCTAAGTCACGCCGCAGTAAAGACACCAACACCGGCACAGGAGAAGATAATACTCCAGAAGGTACCGAAGACAATGAAGACCCCGTTGAAATAGCTAATGAACAAGATGAACAGGAAGATGGGCAGGCTAGCCCTGGCAAGCAGGCCACGCACGAAGACTCAGAGGACGGAAGTTATCTCCCGCTCTCCAAGGATGAGGTGAGCCTCGGCACCGATGATTTTATCGTGCCTGAGGAACCTCTGGAGTAGGAGCGCTTCAAGTGCCAACTAATCGCCATGGCAAGGAGCCTGAAAAAGAAGCAGCGGCTTCAAGCTGACCAAGGTCTGCTCAATGATAAATGGACCGATGTCCTAGCAGCCGAAGAATACGGCCTCAAGCGGCCAACCAAAAGCTACCCAAAGTGCAAATTGCTACCTCAGTTTGACAAGGAGGCACCGGAATACATACCTCCATCGTACAATGTGGCTGACCGACCACCACGTGGTCGGGAAAAAACGACACCTCACGCCGAGCACCAGCCGACACTGCCTCATCGCACGGGCAGAGGTAAATTAGCCCACAGTCATACATATGACCTCCGGCAAAACCTGAACAATAAAGCAGGACATACTAGATCAATCTATGGATCGCGAGGACGTGCCTTGACACGCGACGACGGCCACCAATTCGGACGTGACAAATTAGGTCATGCGCGGGCTGAAAAACGCATATGGACTCCATCAGAGCTACGTCACGATACGGCCCGATATAGAGGTTCCGCACACCCTCATTGCTTCACTGATGAGGTCCTGGATCATGAATTCCCAGAAGGGTTCAAACCCGTGAATATATAATCATACGATGGAACCATGGACCCTGTGGTGTGGATCGGAGACTTCATTCTCCACATTCATATGGCCTGTGGCGATGACCTCCACGCCATCAAATACCTCCCTTTAATACTCAAGGGGCCAGCTCGACACTGGCTCAACAGTCTGCCTGCAAATTCTATTGGAACCTGGGATGACTTGGAAGAGGCCTTCATCGATAACTTCCAAGGTACATATGTTCGACCTCCGGACACTAATGACTTAAGCCATATAGTTTAACAGCCCGGAGAGTCTGCCAGGAAATTCTGGACTAGGTTCTTAACTAAGAAGAACCAAATCGTCGATTGTCCGGATGCCGAACCCCTAGCAGCCTTCAAACACATCATCCGCGATGAATGGCTCGCTCGCCACCTCGGCCAAGAAAAGCCAAAATCCATGGCGGCCCTCACGGCCCTCATGACCCGCTTTTGTGCGGGCGAGGATAGTTGGTTGGCCCATAGCAAAAACAATGCAAGCGACGCCGGCACCCCTGAAGCTAAAACTAGCAAAGACAAGTCTCGACGCAACAGATACAACCGTTGAAGCAACAGTGATAACACCGAGGACACGATAGTCAATGCCGGATTCAGGGGCTCTAAGTCCGGTCAGCGTAAGAAGCCGTTCCAAAAGAACAATTCAGGCCCATCCATCTTGGACCGCATACTTGATCGTCCGTGCCAGATTCATGGCACCCCAGACAAACCACCCAATCATACAAATAGAGATTGCTGGGTTTTTAAACAGGCCAGCAAATTAAATGCCGAAAACAGGGAAAAGGGATCACAAAGCGAGGATGATGACGAAGAGCCCCAGCAACCGAACACAGGGGGACAGAAGAAGTTTCCCCCTCAGGTCAAAACGGTGAACATGATATACGCTACCCACAAACCCAAGAGGGAGCGCAAGCATGCGCTTAGGGACGTCTACGCGATAGAGCCAGTCGCCCCAAAATTTAATCCATGGTCGTCATGCCCGATCGCTTTTGATCGCTGGGATCATCCGACCAGTATTCGTCACGGTGGCTCAGCCGCATTGGTCCTAGACCCAATAATTGATGGGTTCCACCTGACTCGCGTCCTTATGGATGGAGGTATCATCCTCAATCTGCTCTATCAGGATACATCGCGAAAAATGGGCATTAACCAATCTCGGATCAAGCCCACCAGGACTACCTTCAAAGGAGTCATACTAGGTGTAGAGGCCTGCTGTACGGGCTCAATCACACTAGAGGTTGTCTTTGGATCTCCGGACAACTTCCAAAGCGAGGAGTTAATCTTCGATATCGTCCCCTTTCGCAGCGGCTATCATGCACTGCTCGGACGAACCGCGTTCACTCGATTCAACGCAGTGCCACACTATGCTTATCTCAAGCTCAAGATGCCCGGTCCACGCGGCGTCATAACAGTCAACGGAAATACAGAATGCTCCCTTCGTACAGAAGAGCACACCGCTGCCTTAGCAGCGGAAGTACAGAGCGGCCTTCTCAAGCAGAACCTTAATTCGGGTGCCGAGCCCACAAAGACCGTTAAGAGGGTCCGAACTACTCTGCCGTAGGAGAGCTCGGCTCATCAGGAGCTCGACTAGCAATCCGGCCTCCGTCGTAGTTCCGATCAGGTGATGGCATTTGTGCTGCGCGTACATAACTACACACTCAAAATCCCATGGGCATCGACGGAGGCATAGCTAGATCGTGGTCCGTAGTACGGCTCAACTGACATCGGATACACACATACTTTCACTTTTACTTGTTTCCTTTTCAGGTCTCAATCCCACAGGCACCATCTGATGGTCTGGTCATCGGTCCTCTTGAAGGATAAACACACCAAGACGGTGAGAAACACAGACATATGGGGGACTTTTTAGGTGATTCCATTAACGATAACTTTACCTGTTTTTCAGGACCCACATTCAGCTCTCCCTTGGTTTCGGCATGTCAAATAACATGTTGCTTATCGCACTACCTGTATCAATGCGCCCTAACGTACTAATTAAATTACAATGAGAATAGTTTGCGGCTGGAGTTGTATGACTCCATCTTTTTACCTTCGCACCCCTTCTATTTTCTTTTTTTTCTTCAGCTCCCCTGTGGATAATCCTATCAGGAAGCACCCGTACACTTTGGTACACTTGATGTCTGCCAGGGGCTTCATAGCACCCCACATCACGGCAACAAAAGTCTGAACACTTTTTATAAGTATAGTTCGGCACCCCGAATTTAGCATTATTTGCATTGGCTCTGAATCATGTCTTTGGTCAATAGTTGGGTTCCCGACTCCTGTGCTTGCTACCTTACGTTCCGCTATATCGGCTAAGGTAGTAAAGGGAGAACTATTGCGATTGTGCCTTGGTTTATCCAAAGGAGCACCTCAGTAGAGAAAGCCGAAAATTGACTGCCATGATGCGGTGAGAGCCGGTCAGCTGTTCGGAGGTTGCAAATCGTTAGAGATTTCTTCCGCATTACGTGAAGGATTGGTACTTCCCGATCATACACTTATAGCACTCTAGTTCGGATACTAGGGGCTGCCCCCATGTTTTCATTGTCGCACTCCTATGGCTAAGTGAGGGCGTTACAGCCGCATAGTCTGGTTGTCTGGTTCGTTGCGCTAAATAACTCCTTCAAGGACCATCTAATTGGATCAAGATTGTTTAGATTCCACCCCGAACACCCCCGTACTACCTACATGGGGGCAGAAGCCGATGACTGGTTAACCCTCAGATTTCATACAACACGGCCGCACAGGAAGTAAAAATTTAAAAACATAATAAGCATTATATTGCATAAACTCTTTGTTTCATCATACAAGGCAGGGGAGCTCGCATAGATTCATTCAAAGGTAGTGTTTTTCACACAGTAATTAGCAACAATGCGGGATCCCTCCAGGACACCATCAAAATACAACTCGGGTCGGCGGTGCTCCTTACCCTCAGGTGGCCCCTTGGTCATTAGCTTCTTGGCATCCATCTTCGCCTAGTGCGTTTTGACACGAGCAAAGGCCATCCGTGCACCTTCGATACAGATCGACCACTTTATAACCTCAAGCCGGGGGCAGGCATCAACAAGCCGCTTCACAAGTCCAAAGTAGCTGCTCGGTATCGGCGCGACAGGCCATAGTTGGACTATCAACTCCTTCATGGCTAGCTCGTTCGCCTTGTGCAGCTCGACCAGCTATTTCAGCTAGTCGTTGAAGGACACCGGATGTTCGGGTCCAACATATTGAGACCAGAACAACTTCTCCGTAGAACTCCCTTCCTCGGCTCGATAGAACTCGGCAACGTCTGATACGCTGCGCGGCAAATCCGTAAACGCCCCTGGAGAGCTCCAAATTTGGGTCAGTAAAAAGAATGCTTCCTTCACAAACTTGCTTTGCATAATGAAAGACTTACCCGCCGCGATCTTCCAGGCCGCTTGGATTTCCTTAAGGGTGCTCTGGGCTTCGGCTCGAGCCTCTTGCGCGCTCTGGAGGGCCTTCGCAAGTTCGCACGCTTGCGTATTAGAATCACTCTCCAAGGACTCGCACTTCTTGACGGCGTCTTGGAGCTCTTGCTGAACCTCGCCGACCCGGGCCTCGTGCTTCTCGCGTGCGGCTCATTCCATGGACGCTTTGTCCTCGGCCTTCTCTAATGCCTTCTTGAGGGCCGCCACCTCGGTTGTGGCCCCTACTAAAGTTCATGGCACTTTAGTCAGCATGAACCATTCATCCTTCCTAAAAATACACGCAGGTTACTGCATACCTTTGCTACCCTCTAGCTGCTTCTTCACGAGGCCGAGCTCTTTCTCGGCCCACTCCAGGTTCTGCTTCAGTCCGAAGACCTCCGCAGTGTGAGTGGCAGCAACCAGCAACGATGCCTGCTTATTCACATAGACATATTATGTTAGACTCCTGCAAAAATTATTTTGATCCCCTGTTCGGCTTTTCCTTTCCGGACACCGAACAGAGCATCATGGGCTGCTGTCCACATTATGATATTTTTTTCTACAATTGTTACCTCAAAGCCTGTTAAAAGGCTAGTGCAGGCCTCGGTCAGTCCGCTTTTGGCGAACATAACCTTTTCGATCACCATACCCATAAGGACACAATGCTCATCCACAATGGAGGCGCCTCGCAGTGCTTCCAGCAGATTATCCGGTGCCTCTGGTTGGATAGAGGTCACCGATGGAACAGGCACACCTCCTCCTTTCATGGAAGGCCGTTCGCTGGACTCCGGAGCCATGTAGGTCTCTGGAATGGTATCCGGCCGAGGGCCGAAGGGAACTGGGCCTCCATTGCCAGTCCCTCATACGTCTCCAACGAATCTATAATTTTTGATTGCTCCATGCTATATTATCTATTGTTTTAGACATTATTGGGCTTTATTACCACTTCTATATTATTTTTGGGACTAACCTATTAACCGGAGGCCCAGCCCAGAATTGCTGTTTTTGCCTGTTTTAGGGTTTCGAAGAAAAGGAATATCAAACAGAGTCCAAATAGAATGAAACCTTCGGAAACATGATTTTCTCATCAGATAAGATCCAGGAGACTTGGACCCTCCGTCAAGAAAGCCACGAGGTGGTCACGAGGGTGGAGGGCGCCCCCCTATGGCATGCCCCCTGCCTCGTGGGCCCCTTGAAGCTCCACCGATGTACTTCTTGCTCCCATATATATCCACTTATCCCCAAACAATCAGAAGGGGAGCCAAAAACCTAATTCCACCGCCGCAACTTTCTGTATCCACGAGATCCCATCTTGGGGCCAGTTCCGGAGCTCCACCGGAGGGGGCATCGATCATGGAGGGCTTCTACGTCATCATCCAAGCCCCTCCGATGAAGTGTGAGTAGTTTACTTCAGACCTATGGGTCCATAGCTAGTAGCTAGATGGCTTCTTCTCGCTTTTTGGATCTCAATACAATGTTCTCCCCCTCTCTTGTGGAGATCTATTCGATGTAATCTTCTTTTTGCGGTGTGTTTGTTGAGACCGATGAATTGTGGGTTTATGATCCAGTCTATATATGAATAATATTTGAATCTTCTCTGAATTCTTTTATGTATGATTGGTTATTTTTGCAAGTCTCTTCGAATTATCAGTTTGGTTTGGCCTACTAGATTGGTTGTTCTTGCCATGGGAGAAGTGCTTAGCTTTGGGTTCAATCTTGCGGTGTCCTTTCCCAGTGACAGAAGGGGCAGCAAGGCACGTATTTTATTGTCGCCATCGAGGATAACAAGATGGTTTTTTTATCATATTGCATGAAACTATCCCTCTACATCATGTCATCTTGCTTAAGGTGTTACTCTGTTTTTAACTTAATACTCTAGATGCATGATGGATAGCGGTCGATGAGTGGAGTAATAGTAGTAGATGCAGAATCGTTTTGGTCTACTTGTCTCGGACGTGATGCCTATATACATGATCATACCTAGATATTCTCATAACTATGCTCAATTCTGTCAATTGCTTAACAGTAATTTTTTCACCCATCGTAGAATACTTATGCTCTTGAGAGAAGCCACTAGTGAAACCTATGGCCCCGGGTCTCTTTCTCATCATATCAACCTCCATTACTTTATTATTGCTTTGCTTTTACTTTTTACTTTGCATCTCTATATCAAAAATACCAAAAATATTATTTATCATCTCTATCAGATCTCACTTTCGTAAGTGACCGTGAAGGGATTGACAATCCCTAAGCGCGTTGGTTGCATTGAGCTATTGTTTTTGTGTAGGTACGAGGGACTCGAGCGTAGCCTCCTACTGGATTGATACCTTGTTTCTCAAAAACTGAGGGAAATACTTACGCTACTTTGCTGCATCATCCCTTCCTCTTCGGGGAAATCCAACGGAGTGCTCAAGAGGTAGCAAGAAGGATTTCTGGCGCCGTTGCCGGGGAGTCTGCGCAAAAGTCAACATACCAAGTACCCATCACAATCCCTATCTCCCGCATTACATTATTTGCTATTTGCCTCTCGTTTTCCTCTCCCCCACTTCACCCTTGCCATTTTATTCGCCCTCTCTCTCTATCCTCCCTCTCTTTCTCTATTTGCCTCTTTTTGCCCGTTTTCTTTTTGTTTGCTCGTGTGTTGGATTGCTTGTTTGTCGCGATGGCTCAAGATAATACTAAGTTGTGTGACTTCAGCAATACCAATAATAATGATTTCCTTAGCACTCTAATTGCTCCTCTTACCGATGCTGAATCTTGTGAAATTAATACTGCCTTGTTGAATCTTGTCATGAAAGATCCATTCTCCGGCCTTCCTAGTGAAGATGCCGCTGCCCATCTTAATAGCTTCGTTGATTTGTGTGACATGCAAATGAAAAATATGTCGATAATGATATTGTTAAATTGAAGCTATTTCCTCTTTCGCTTAGAGATCGTGTTAAAGCTTGGTTTCATCTTTGCCTAAAAATAGTATTGATTCATGGAACAAGTGCAAAGATGCTTTTATCTCTAAGTATTTTCCTCCCACTAAGATCCTCTCTCTTAGAAACGATATTATGAATTTTAAACAACTTGATCATGAACATGTTGCACAAGCTTGGGAGAGAATGAAATTAATGATACGTAATTGCCCTACTCATGGTTTAAATTTGTGGATGATTGTTCATAATTTTTATGCCAGATTGAATTTTGCTTCTAGAAATCTTTTAGATTCGGCCGCGGGAGGCACTTTTATGGAAATCACTTTGGGAGAAGCTACTAAACTCATAGATAATATTATGGTTAATTATTCTCAATGGCATACTGAAGGATCTACTAAAAAGGTGCATGCGATAGAAGAAATTAATGTTTTGAGTGGAAAGATGGATGAACTTATGAAATTATTTGCTAATAAGAGTGTTTCTTCTGATCCTAATTATGTGCCCTTGTCTACTTTGATTGAGAATAATAACGAATCTATGGATTTGAATTTTGTTGGTAGGAACAATTTTGGTAACAACGCGTATAGAGGAAATTTAAATCCTAGGCCTTATCCTAGTAATCCCTCTAATAATTATGGTAATTCCTACAACAATTCTTATGGAAATTATAATAAGATGCCCTCTGATTTTGAATCTAATATTAAAGAATTTATTTCTTTGCAAAAGAATTTTAATGCTATGATTGAAGAAAAAATGCTTAAGATTGATGATTTGGCTAGGAACGTTGATAGAATTACTCTTGATGTTGATTCTTTGAAACTTAGATCTATTCCACCTAAGCATGATATCAATGAGTATCTCAAAGCCATGAGAATTTCCATTGACGAGTGCAAATAAAGAACCGCTAGGATCCGTGCTAAGAAAGATGCTTTTATAAAAGCGTGTTCTTCTAGTTCCTATGAAAATAATGATGAAGATCTAAAAGTTATTGATGTATCCCCTATTAAATCTTTGTTTTGCAATATGAATCTTGATAATGATGGGACTAAATATGATCCACCTTTACCTAGAAGGCGTTCTAAGAATTTGGAATTTGTTGATCTTGATGCTAAATATGATAAAAGTGGGATTGAAGAAATTAAAACCCTAGATGTTGCTAAACCCACTATTATGGATTTCAAGGAATTTAACTATGAAAATTGCTCTTTAATTGATTGTATTTCCTTGTTGCAATCCGTGCTAAAATCTCCTCATACTTAGAGTCAAAATAAAGCGTTTACTAAACATATCGTTGATGCCTTGATGCAATCTTATGAAGAAAAACTTGAATTGGAAATTTCTATCCCTAGAAAACTTTATGATGATTGGGAACCTACTATTAAAATTAAAATTAAAAATTATGAGTTTTATGCTTTGTGTGATTTGGGTGCTAGTGTCTCTACTATTCCCAAAACTTTGTGTGATTTACTAGATTTCCCTGATTTTGATGATTGCTCTCTAAACTTATATCTTGTGGATTCCACTATTAAGAAACCTATGAGAAGAATTAATGATGTTCTTATTGTTGCAAATAGGAATTATGTGCCCGTAGATTTTATCGTTCTTGATATAGATTGCAATCCTTCTTGCCCTATTATTCTTGGTAGACCTTTCCTTAGAACGGTTGGTGCAATTATTGATATGAAGGAAGGGAATATTAGATTCAAATTTCCATTAAAAAAGGGCATGGAACACTTTCCTAGAAAGAAAATAAAATTACCATATGAATCTATCATGAGAGCCACTTATGGATTGCCTACCAAAGATGGCAATACCTAGATCTATTCTTGCTTGTTATGCCTAACTAGGGGCGTTAAACGATAGCGCTTGTTGGGAGGCAGCCCAATTTTATTTTTATTCCTTGATTTTTGCTCCTGTTTAGTAATAAATAAATCATCTAGCCTCTGTTTTGTTGTGTTTTTTGTGTTTAATTAGTGTTTGTGCCAAGTAGAACCGTTGGGAAGACTTGGGGAAAGTCTTGTTGAACTTGCTGTAAAAAACAGAAACTTTAGCGCTCAGGAGAACTGCTGTCATTTTTATTTGGAAAGTGATATTTAGTTAATTATTTTTGCAGATGATTAATATATAAATTCCTCACGTCCCGCAATTTATTTTAGAATTTTTGGGGTTCCAGATCTTGCGCTAGCTACAGATTACTACAGACTGTTCTGTTTTTGACAGATTCTGTTTTTCGTGTGTTGTTTGCTTGTTTTGATGAATCTATGGCTAGTAAAATAGTTTATAATCCATAGAGAAGTTGGAATACAGTAGGTTTAACACCAATATAAATAAATAATGAGTTAATTACAGTACCTTGAAGTGTTCTTTTGTTTTCTTTCGCTAACGGAGCTCACGAGTTTTCTACTTTAAGTTTTGTGTTGTGAAGTTTTCAAGTTTTGGGTAAAGATTTGATGGATTACGGAACAAGGAGTGGCAAGAGCCTAATCCTGGGGATGCCCATGGCACCCCCAAGATAATCTAAGGACACCTAAAAGCCAAAGCTTGGGGATGCCCTGGAAGGCATCCCCTCTTTCGTCTACTTCTATCGGTAAACTTTACTTGGAGCTATATTTTTATTCACCACATGATATGTGTTTTGCTTGGAGCGTATTTTACGATTTGAGTCTTTGCTTATTAGTTTACCACAATCATACTTTCTGTACACACCTTTTGAGAGAGCCATACATGATTTGGAATTTGATAGAATACTCTATGTGCTTCACTTATATCTTTTGAGCTTTATAGTTTTTCTCTAGTGCTTCACTTATATCTTTTAGAGCACGGTGGTGGATTTGTTTTATAGAAACTATTGTTCTATCATGCTTCACTTAGATTATTTTGAGAGTCTTAATAGCATGGTAATTTGCTTAAAATCCTAATATGCTTGGTATGCAAGATTAATAATAAAACTTTCTTATGAGTGTGTTGAATACTAAGAAAAGTTTGATGCTTGATGATTGTTTTGAGATATGGAGGTAATAATATCAAAGTCATGCTAGTTGAGTAGTTGTGAAATTGAGAAAATACTTGTGTTGAGGTATGCAAGTCCCATAGCATGCACGTATGGTAAACTTTATGCAACAAATTTGAAACATCAGGTGTTATTTGATAGTGTTCCTTATGAGTGGCGGTCGGGGATGAGCGATGGTCTTTTCCTACCAATTTATCCCCCTAGGAGCAAGCGTAGTGCCGAGGTTTTTGATGACTTGTAGATTTTTGCAATAAGTATGTGAGTTCTTTATGACTAATGTTGAGTCCATGGATTATACGCACTCTCACCCTTCCATCCTTGCTAGCCTCTTTGGTACCGTGCATTACCCTTTCTCACATTAAGAGTCGGTGCAAACTTCGCCGGTGCATCCAAACCCCGTGATATGATACGCTCTTTCACACATAAACCTCCTTATATCTTCCTCAAAACAGCCACCATACCTACCTATCATGGCATTTCCATAGCCATACCGAGATATATTGCCATGCAACTTTCCACCATTTCTGTTTATCATGACACATTCATCATTGCCATATTGCTTAGCACGATCATGTAGTTGACATAGTATTTGTGGCAAAGCCACCGTTCATAATTCTTTCATACATGTCACTCTTGGTTCATTGCATATCCCGTTACACCTCCAGAGGCATTCATATAGAGTCATCTTTGTTCTAGTATCGAGTTGTAATCATTGAGTTGTAAATAAATAGAAGTGTGATGATCATCATTATTAGAGCATTGTCCCAAGTGAGGTATATATAAAAAAAGAAAGGCCAAAAAAAGAGAAGGCCCAAAAAAAGAAAGGCCATAAAAAAGAGAAGGCCCAAAAAAATGAGAGAAAAAGAGAGAAGGGACAATGTATCTATCCTTTTACTACTCTTGTGCTTCAAAGTAGCACCATGATCTTCATAGTAGAGAGTCTCTCATGTTATCACTTTCATATACTAGTGGGAATTTTTCATTATAGAACTTGGCTTGTATATTCCAACAATGGGCCTCCTCGTGTGCCCTAGGTCTTCGTGAGCAAGCAAGTTGGATGCACACCCACTAGTTTCTTTTGTTGAGCTTTCATACATTTATAGCTCTAGTGCATCCCTTGCATGGCAATCCCTACTCCTTGCATTAACATCAATCGGTGGGCATCTCCATAGCCCATTGATTAGCCTCGTTGATGTGAGACTTTCTCCTTTTTGTCTTCTCCACATAACCCCCCTCATTATATTCTATTCCACCCATAGTGCTATGTCCATGGCTCGCGCTCATATATTGCGTAAAAGTTTATAGGTTTGAGATTACTAAAGTATGAAACAATTGCTTGTCTTGTCATCGGGGTTGTGCATGATGATAGCATTCTTGTGTGACGAAAATGAAACATGACTAAACCATATGATTTTGTAGGGATGAACTTTCTTTGGCCATGTTATTTTGAGAAGACATAATTGCTTAGTTAGTATGCTTGAAGTATTATCATTTTTATGTCAATATGAAATTTTGTCTTGAATCTTTCGGATCTGAATATTCATACCACAATTAAGAAGAATTACATTGAAATTATGCCAAGTAGCACTCCGCATCAAAAATTCTGTTTTTATCATTTACCTACTTGAGGACGAGCATGAATTAAGCTTGGGGATGCTTGATACGTCTCCAACGTATCTATAATTTTGATTGCTCCATGCTATATTATCTACTGTTTTAGACATTATTGGGCTTTATTATCCACTTTTATATTATTTTTCGGACTGACCTATTAACCGGAGGCCCAGCTCAGAATTGCTATTTTTGCCTGTTTTAGGGTTTCGAAGAAAAGGAATATCAAACGGAGTCCAAACGGAATGAAACCTTTGGAAACGTGATTTTCTCATCAGATAAGATCCAGGAGACTTGGACCCTCCGTCAAGAAAGCCACGAGGTGGTCACGAGGGTGGAGGGCTCCCCCCTAGGGCGCGCCCCCTGCCTCGTGGGCCCCTCGAAGCTCCACCGACGTAATTCTTCCTCCCATATATATATCCACTTATCCCCAAACGATCAGAAGGGGAGCCAAAAACCTAATTCCACCACCGCAACTTTCTGTATCCACGAGATCCCATCTTGGGGCCTGTTTCGGAGCTCCGCCGGAGGGGGCATCGATCATGGAGGGCTTCTACATCATCATCCAAGCTCCTCCGATGAAGTGTGAGTAGTTTACTTCAAACCTAAGGGTCCATAGCTAGTAGCTAGATGGCTTCTTCTCTCTTTTTGGATCTCAATACAATGTTCTCCCCCTCTCTTGTGGAGATCTATTCGATGTAATCTTCTTTTTGCGGTGTGTTTGTTGAGACCGATGAATTGTGGGTTTGTGATCCAGTCTATCTATGAATAATATTTGAATCTTCTCTGAATTCTTTTATGTATGATTGGTTATCTTTGCAAGTCTCTTCGAATTATCAGTTTGGTTTGGCCTACTAGATTGGTTGTTCTTGCCATGGGAGAAGTGCTTAGCTTTGGGTTCAATCTTGCGGTGTCCTTTCCCAGTGACAGAAGGGGCAGCAAGGCACGTATTGTATTGTTGCCATCAAGGATAACAAGATGGTTTTTTTTATCATATTGCATGAAACTATCCCTCTACATCATGTCATCTTGCTTAAGGCATTACTCTGTTTTTAACTTAATACTCTAGATGCATGCTGGATAGCGATCGATGAGTGGAGTAATAGCAGTAGATGCAGAATCATTTCGGTCTACTTGTCTTGGACGTGATGCCTATATACATGATCATACCTAGATATTCTCATAACTATGCTCAATTCTGTCAATTGCTCAACGGTAATTTGTTCACCCACCGTAGAATACTTATGCTCTTGAGAGAAGCCACTAGTGAAACCTATGGCCCCCGGGTCTCTTTCTCATCATATCAATCTCCATTACTTTATTATTGCTTTGCTTTTACTTTGTTTTTACTTTTTACTTTGCATCTCTATATCAAAAATACCAAAAATTATTTATCATCTCTATCAGATCTCACTTTCGTAAGTGACCATGAAGGGATTGACAACCCCTAAGCGCGTTGGTTGCGTTGAGCTATTGTTTTTTGTAGGTATGAGGGACTCGAGCGTAGCCTCCTACTGGATTGATACCTTGGTTCTCAAAAACTGATGGAAATACTTACGCTACTTTGCTGCATCATCCTTCCTCTTCGGGGAAATCCAACGCAGTGCTCAAGAGGTAGCAGTCCCCATGGGGCCTTTTTCCCCCATGTGTCCGACATCCGATGAGTCATCCTGGGGCGTCGCCTTGAAGATTTCTGGAATCTCCCCTAGTCTGGGAAGGTCCTTTGGGACGCCACCTCATCATCACACTTGGGTGAGGCAGAGTGAGCGGGAAGCAGAGACATGCTAACCATCTCCTTTCAGTCTAGCGAACCCTCTTTCGAGGATCACGGGGAGCCATCACGGGCCGAACTGTAATGGCATAGTTTAAACATATTAATATTATAAATTGGAGAGGCCAAGTATTGGGAGGTGCATAGGGTTTTGGTACTTACGAGCCAGCCCGAGGCTTGGTCCAGGGCATTCGCTCCGGACTGCTTTCGACATCTCATGCGGGTTTATCCTCAAGGGGGCCTTTCCCCCTCTTGGGTGCCTTCGCCTCCAGATTCATGGAGGCTTCTCTTTTCTTCTTTCCCCCCTCCGGGGAAGCCGATTTCTTCTTCCTCCTCGCCGTTGTCTTCGGCGACCAAAGAGTCAGTCCCGTCTTTGGACGACATGTCTGAAGCACCCTTTCGGCGAAGGCCACTCCTGCTCCCTTTTGCCGTCTTCTTGGCCTTCTTCTCCGTTACATCATAAGGCGCCGGAAATAGAATCTTCGTTAGGAGTGAGGTTTCCTCATCTTCGGGAAGTGGAGCTGGACAATTAATCCGCCCCGCTATGTCAATACAGGCCTGAAAATTGATAGGAAGGCTTAGACTCCTTCTCAAAATATGTCATTAAGGCTATACCTTGAATACATGAAAGAACTTACCGAATTGTCCTGGCACTTTAAGCTAAGCCCACGATCTTCGGTCGTCGACGGTGGTGTCTCGCCGGCCTTAAAGAGCACTTTCCAGATATCTTCGTGCATTGTGCCTAAGAGCTCTAGTTGCGTCTGGTGCTTGGCCGGATCAAACTCCCACAAATAGCAAGTCCGGTGTTGGCATGGAAGGATCTGATGAATGAGCATAACCTGGATCACGTTGATGAGTTTGATCCTCTTGGTTATCATGTTCTGAACGCATGTCTGGAGCCCGGTCAGCTCGCTCGAAGACCCCAGGCGAGGCCCTTCTCTTGCTAGGAGGAAAGCCGCAGCGGAGCTCTGGATCGAAATTCGGGGGCCGCTGCGCAGTTGGTGTCACGTGGCTCGGTGATGTAGAACCACCCCGACTGCCACCCCTTCACCGTCTTCACGATGGAGCCTTCGAGCCATGTAACGTTGGGAATCTTGCCCACCATGGCGCCTCCGCACTCTACTTGTTGGCCTCTCACCACCTTCGGCTTTACATTGAAAGTCTTCAGCCATAGTCCGAAGTGAGGTGGGATACGGAGGAAGGCCTCGCAAATGACTATAAATGCCGAGATGTTGAGGATAAAGTTGGGGGCTAGATCATGGAAGTCCAGCCCGTAGTAAAACATCAGTCCACGGACAAACGGGTGGAGAGGGAATCCCAGCCCATGGACAAAATGTGCGAGAAATACAACCCTCTCATGGGGCTCTGGGTTAGGGACGATCTGTCCTTCGGCCGGGAGACGGTGAACGATCTTCTTGGACAGGTATCCGGCCTCTCGAAGCTCCTTGATGTCTTTCTTCTTGACAGAAGAAGCCATCCACTTGCCACCAGCTCCGGATCAGGACATGGTTGGAGTGTTTTCTCTGGCGCGGGAAGTTAAGGCTTGGGTGTTGGAGCTCTAGAATGGATAGGCGGAGGAAGGAGAAGGCAGGGGTGAGTGAGGATGAATCATTATCCCCTTATAAAAACCGCAAATATCAAACGCCTTCCTGCTCGCCTTAAAACTCGCCTATTCTTGAGGGCTGTGTAAACGGCACGGTTGGGTTACCCACGCCCGTATTGATGAGAATCCCATAATAAGGGGACATGATCTCTGCTTTGACAAGACGTGCCAATGGAAACCGCATCTCGAAACACGGGATGGCAGACAAAACAGTTCGATATAGTGACCGGGCAGACGTGATATCATATTGTAAAAAATTATCAGCAGATTGGATTCGTAAAATATTATATTCTCTCTACGATTGTGTGTGGTGTGAGTTACAGGTCCGAATACATCGGTACAACCGAAGACTGTTTTGAAGTTCGGAAAGAAGGGAGACCGCCTTGCAACGCTGAAGACAAATCTACGTGCCGGACTCCTCGTCATTGAAGCCAGGTTCAGGGGCTATTGAGGGAGTCCTGGACTAAGGGGTCCTCGGGCGTCCGTCCTGTTAGCCGTGGGCCGGACTGATGGGCTATGAAGATATGAATACCGAAGACTGTACCCGTGTCCGGATGGGATTCTCCTTGGCGACCGGATATGTTGATTCCTTTCTTTGTAACCGACCTAGTGTAACCCTAGATCCTTCTGGTGTCTATATAAACCGGAGGACTTAGTTCGGATAGGGGAGATTCATTATCATAGCCATACAAGCTATACCTCTAGGGTTTAGCCATTACGATCTCGAGGTAGATCTACTCTTGTAATACTCATATTCATCAATATCAATCAAGGAGGACGTAGGGTATTACCTCCATAGAGAGGGCCCTAACCTGGGTAAACATCGTGTCCCTTGTCTCCTGTTACCATCGACCTTAGATGCATAGTTCGGGACCCCCTACCCGAGATCCGCCGGTTTTGACACCGACAGGCATCACGGGATGCTTGCGAGAATGACGGCTAGAATCATCACACTGGGAACAGGAAACATGGCTAGATTGCTAGGTGGTTCTCTAAGATACCTAGGGTCATAATAATAGCTCCAACATATACACTGAGGCAATGAAGTACCTCAACTCACTGGTTAGTGTGGTTAATCTGACCCAAAGGAACATCGGAAATGGAAAGAAGGGAGTTGCAAATGCATCAGACTATTTAGAAACCTAGGATGACTCGGACAGCATAACGACTGTAAATGCTCAAAAATATTTGAGACATCCTACAAATTGGTGGCATAACAACTCAACATCACAATATCCAGGTTCTGAGGCTAGCTATGAACACACAGAAGTAGTAGGCACTAAACTAAGACTTGAATCCATCAATCTTATAAGTCTACATATTAGTAACACGTGATCCTTATAGAAAGAAGAGAAAGCCTAGTTCCTTAACCCCGTAGGAAAGACAGGATAACCCGGATCAGAAGGCATAAGGTACAAGGAGTAAAAATAGCCTTATGTTCCCTTCCACAATCAATTCCCTTATATAACTAAAGCATTTCTAGACTCAACTTTGACCATTTTGGCTTGGTCATCCTACAGGCAGTCAGGCTCTGATACCAAATCTGTTAAGACCCCGATCCTAAGTCACACCGATCTAGCATGGAACACATCATATCACTTTGCGGCCTCACGCACAGTATTCCCATGGGTGCCACCTTACCTGGCCCGGGACCGTTTGCGCCTTTTGGCTCACATATATGATAGTGTCGCTAGCATCCATATGACAAAGAACCTGGGCCGACATGACTAGTCGTGAATCCAAAGTGGCACTAACTTACAGGGACAAGCATACATGACCCAGCAACAAATGTGTCGGTCATCAACGTATGAACCTAAGTCGTAATAAGCTACAAGGACTTAAAGGAACAACACGTGACATTTCCCTGAAGGGACCGACACAGGAACGAAGAAGGACACATGCCGGCTAGCCTAAGTGTTCCGGAGCAGTAGTAAGCTACCATGGCTCAGTGGAAGCACTAGGAGATATTTCCCGGTAAGAGAGGCTACCAAGAATAAACAACTAGGTTGTCGGATCCAAGTTGTCAGGTCCCCGATCTTAAGTCACACCGATCTAGCATGTAACACACCATATGACTTTGCGGCCTCATGCACAGTATTCCCACGGGTGCCACCTTACCTGGCCTGGGACCGTTTGCGCCTTTTGGCTCACGTATATGATAGTGTCGCTAGCATCCATATGACAAAGAACCTGGGCCGACATGACTAGTCGTGAATCCAAAGTGGCACTAACTTATAGGGACAGGCATACATGACCCTGAAACGAACGTGTCGGTCATCAACGTATGAACCCAAGTCGTAGCAAGCTACAAGGACTTAAAGGAACAACGCGTGACATTTCCCCAAAGGGACAGACACATGAACAAATAATGACACATGCCGGCCATCCTAAGTGTTCCGGAGCAGTAGCAAGCTACCATGGCTCAGTGGAAGCACTAGGAGACATTTCCAGGTAAGAGAGGCTACCAAGAATAAACAACTAGGTTGTCGGATCCCACACATACCAAGCATTTCAATAACATACACACAATATGCTCGATATGTGCAAATACAACATGGCATCACAACAAAACTCTACAACTCAAAGTATTTATTCATTAGGCTTCGAGGAGCCAGATATTACAAACATGGGTCTGATGACCCAGCATTCAAGTCATACAAGCGATAAGCACATGCGGAAGCTTAACTTGTATGAGTGCACACAACTCAAAACAAAAATGGCTGAGAAGCCTGACTATCTACAAAACCCTGCCGAGGGCACAAGATCGTAGTTGAGGTAACAAGCTAAACATCGAAGTCCACGCGAAACTGCTAGTGAGACTGAAGTCTCTTTGCAAAAACAAAAATTAGGAAAACGTGAGTACAAAGGTACCCAGCAAGACTTACATCAGAACTAGCTACATATGCATCAGTATCAACAAAGTGGGTGGTGGAGTTTGACTGCAGCAAGCCAGCTTTGACTCAGTGGCTATCCGGAACTATGTCATCAAGTAACTCTTTTGAGGTGGCGCACACGAGTCCACATATTCCCCAATCAATACACCACTATGGATCCGCTCCCGTCTCCCTACGAGAAGGCCATCCATAGCACTCATGAATTGTATAGGCAACCCAGAGGTCCTTTACCGTGGACGCAGCTATTCGAATAGATCATTTATAACCCTGCAGGGGTGTACTTCTTCACACATGTTTCCACCGCCTAGCTTCTACACACGACATGTGCTCGGCAGACTTCAAGTGAAAGCCGACATGGGTGTAGACCATGATCTGACTAACCACACAAGTCCCTAGTCCAGGTTTATCACCTATTCAGGTTCCATCCGCAGGGAGTCTGACCGAAGTTTGCACATACGGCCCCGAATGATGTGTGCAGGGTACCCTAGCCACCAAATGAGCATCCTGGTACACCGTGCCACGTGCCTACGGCATCACAGCCCACCCCTCGGGTCAGCACTGTGCACGGCCTCCAGCATACTACAAACACCAGAAACTACATGCAACTCCTGGACAGAGGACAGGGGCGGTTAATAAGTCGAGAGAGTCAATTAAGGGTCCCAGTGTGTGGTAGTAGCTATTCATGGATCACAAACACAGAACTCAGTTCCTGGGGATGGTTTCAATGAGACAACCAACCATGTACTCCTACATGGCCTCTCACCGCTACCTTTACCAAATCGTGTTCACACACTTAGTTCTCAACAGTATGACATGTTCACAACTTTCCAATTCATCCCCGATGAATCAAACCTGACACAACTCTAAGCAATAGCAGGCATGACAAACAAGCATGAATGAGTAGGCACATCAGGGCTCATACAACTCCTACTCATGCTAGTGGGTTTCATCTATTTACTGTGGCAATGACGGGTCATGTAGAGGAAAGGGGTTCAACTACCGTAGCATGTAACAGTTGAATCATTGTTGTCCTAATGCAGTAAAAGAGAGCAGGAGTGAGAGAGTGGGATTGTATCGGAATGAACAAGGGGTTTTTGCTTGCCTAGCACTTCTCAAGATAGTATAGCTCTTCATCTGTGTAATCGAACTCATCGTCGGAACGACGTCTACTGAGAGGGGAAAAATACTGGCAAACAGAAGCACTACAAAAAAAGACACATCCGTGATATTTTGGGCTAAACGAATTTTTTTGTCATACTTATGACACTTCTATGACAATAATTGTGACAAAACCTGATATCATCATAGATGTGGTGGGCTCCAACTTCTATGACAAAAAGTCATGATAGAAAATGGGCTTTTCGTCCGAGGCGTGGCGGAGACGCAGCTGCATGACATTCTTTGGGCCATATATGACAGCAAAAACCGTGGTAGAAGCGAGGGCAAGGAAAATATCGGGGTGTTCCCGGTTATGGTGGGTGGTCGGGGCCGAGTGGTGCTCGGAGGTTTGCACGTTTTTCTCGTACACTCATGTGCATGGGTGTGAGGCATTGGGCTCTAACTGAACCCGAGCGAGGCGCTCGCCTACTGAACCCAAGCGATTGCGCTGCAGGCTATGCGTTACTGAACCCGAGCGATTGATCGATGGCTGTTAACTGAACCCGATCGAGCGATTCCTTCGCTACTGCTGCTAACTGAAGTTGATCGATGCTGCCTCTGGATGAACAGTGAGCGTTGCTGGGGGGTTTGGATGAACAGTTCCTGGTGGGGGTAGATGAACAGGACCCCGTGGTGTTGCCTCTGGATGAACAGGACCCCGGTCGATCGAGCCGGTTGGGGCTGGATGAACAAGACCCCGTGGAGGGCTGGATGAACAGGACCACCCCGTGGAGGGCTAGATGAACAGTAGACGGTGGAGGGTTGGATGAAAAGTAGCTCATGGAGGGGTGGTTGAACAGGAGCCCATGGAGAGGGTTGGTTGAACAGTAGCTGGTGGAATAGTGCGCGGTGGAGGCTAGATGAACAGGAGCCCGTGGATGAACAGTCGCAGGTGGAGACTGGAGGAGGTCGATGGTGGATGAACAATAGCCCATGGAGGCTAGAGGTAGTTGACGGTGGAGATGAACAGTATCTTGTGGACTCCCATTTTGCGGTATGCCACACCCCTCCCGATGAACAGGACCCCCGTTTCGACCGTGGCGCTGCAACACAAGTCTGCTTCCTCCGTTTTGCGGTACGCCACACCCTCTCGATGAACATGACCCCCGTTTTGACCATAGGAGGTCCGTTTCCTCCGTTTTGCGATACGCCAGACCCCTCCCAATGAATAGGATCCCGTTTCAAACGCGGCCGGTCGAACACAAGGCCGTTTCCTCCGTTGTGCAGTACGCCAGGCCTCATTTCGATCGGTTGTTCCGTCCAAGCCGGTTGGCTCCCATGCGTTCCGTTGCCTCCCAATGAACACGACGCATTCCGTTGCCTCCCCATGAACACGACGACGACGCAGTTTCTCCATTCCGACACAGCCATGTACACGAGCCCTAGTCGTACGTATGCGCGAGTAGGCGTTCGTGACCCGCCCGTATGTACGTACATGGCTGTATTTTCTTTCTTGCACACTGGTCGATGTACGTACGTGTACATGCTACGTGCGTGCCTCTACTACGACATGTGCGCGCTTCTACATCGACCAGTATGTATGTACACGTTCATGACCAGAATGACAATGCTATGTACGCTTCGACCAGGTGGGTCCAGACTGTCAGGCACTTCCTTGCGTGTGAAGATGTAGCTGGTGGGTCCCAGCAGTCAAGAAGGCGAATCATGTTTTTTTGCCCGAACGCACTTCCTTGCATGCGAAGATGTAGCTGGTAGGTCCCAGCAGTCAGGGGGAAACATTTTTTCACGAAATACGGTTGCCCGTCCAGTGGGTCCCAGCTATCAGGTGGAGGAATCATTATTTTCCGCGTAATAAGGAGGCACTTCCTTGCTGCGGCCGTGGACCCAACTGTCAGCCTCTCCACGTATAGTCCACGTCCGATGGAAGCTGTTCCTTGACCACGTTGACCATGCCGCGCCGAGAGCACCAGGGCGGTGGACGACGACGAGGCCTAGGAATGGGACGACGCGGAGCCGGGGAAGACGCGGCAGTGGATGCCCACGCGTAGAGGAGTATGCGGGTTCACTGGTTCAGCTACGGTGTGAGGCTACCGTTGCCGTAGAATAACAGGGGTTGTGGGTGAGTAGAGGGATGGTCTGGCCAGCGGTGGGAGTAGTAGGGGGCGGTGAGGCCTCCGCGGCATCACAGCCGGCCACGGGAGGCAGGAGCACACGGCACGACCGGCGCTAGTTTGGGCGGCTGGAGCAAGAAGACCAGAGGTTGAAGAAGCACTACGGCCATTGGATGGACATCGTACGATCACTGGAGCTAGAATCGTTCATATTGACTAAGTTGACAAAGCCATTCGTCTCCGTCAACTTAGTAGGCCCACAAGTCAGCCTCCCACCAAGGTGGGTCCCAGCTAGCAGGGGGAGTATTCATTTTTTCTGCATAATAAGGAGGCACTTCCGGTGTGTCTGAGCTGACAGCGGGGGGAACGTTTTTTTCAGAAAAAACGGTGGCCCGTCCGGTGGGTCCCAGTAGTCAGGGGGAAACGTTTTTTCGCAAAATACGGTGGCCTGTCCAGTGGGTCCCTACTATCAGGTGGAGGAATCATTATTTTCCGCGTAATAAGGAGGCACTTCCTTGCTGCGGCCGTGGGCCCAGTTGTCAGCCTCTCCATGTACAGTCCACGTCCGATGTAAGACATTCCTTGACCACGTTGACCATGCCGCGCCAAGAGCACCAGGGCGGTGGATGACGGCGAGGCCTAGGATGGGGATGATGCGGAGCCGGGGAAGACGCGACAGTGGATGCCCACGCGTAGAGGAGTATGAGGGTTCACTGGTTCGCTCGGTGTGAGGCTGCCGTCACCGCAGAATAACAAGGGGTGTGGGTGAGTAGAGGTATGGCCTGGCCAGCGGTGGTAGTAGTAGGGGGCGGGGAGGCCTCCGCCGCATCGCAGCCGGCCATGGGAGGCAGGAGCATGAGGCACGACCGGCGCTGGTTTGGGCAGCTGGAGTAAGAAGACCAGAGGTTGAAGAAGCACTACGGCCGTTGGATGGACATCGTACGGTCACTGGAGCTAGAATCGTGCATATTGACTAAGTTGACAAAGCCCTCCGCCCCCATCAACTTAGTAGGCCCACAAGTCAGCATGTCACTATACTAGGTCCCAGCTAGGAGGGGAGCATTCATTTTTTTGTGCGTAATAAGGAGGAACTTCCTTGCGTGCGAAGATATAGCTGGTGGGTCCGAGTTGTCAGTGGTGGTAACGTTTTTTTGGCGAAATACCGAGGCCCTTTCGGTGGGTCCCAAATGTCAGGTGGAGGAATCATTATTTTGCGCATAATAAGGAGGCATTTCCCTGCGTGCTGCCGTGGACCCAGCTGTCAGCCTCTCCATGTACAGTCCACTTCAGATGCATGTGGGTCGTTGACCAGGCCGCGCCGAGAGCACCAGGGCGGTGGACGACGACGAGGCCTAGGAAGGGAACGACACGGAGCCAGGGAAGAGTCGGTAGTTGTTTCCCACGTGGAGGGGAGTACGACTGTACGAGGGTTTACTGGTTCGTCTACCGTCGCCCGAGAATAACAGCAGGTGTGGGTGAGTAGAGGGATGGCTAGGCCAGTGGTGGCAGTATGGTGGGGCGGTGAGGCCTATGTGGAAGCACAGCCGGCCACGGGGAGGAGGGAACAGGAAGTCCCACCGACACTTGTTTGAGCGGCTGGAGCAGGAAGAGCAGAGATTGAAGAAGCACGACGGTCATTGGATGGACATCCAACAGTCACTGCTTGTGCGTCATCCTTTTTTAGGAAAGCCTCAAATCTGTGGAAAACAGCATACAACCCATCTACCATTATTTCTAATAATTTACAGCCCATTTGCTAATTCTTAAGGTTTTTTTTGGAGCCCATATTCTTTTTGTTAGCATTACAGCCCATTTGTGGCCACGGTTAACAAATTATACGAAATTTTGCATATTTCCGTGCGGTCCAAACTGTTTTTAATCCCGAAATTTCGAGTCACATTCAAACTGATTTAAAAAAATGTATATCAATATAAAATCAAACAAATTGTCCACGCATAAAAAACAATGCAATTTAATATCTCGAAATGAAAAAAGAAATTTGAAACTCATTGTCGGTTTGATGTCTTTTAAAAATGTACAACCCATTTCTCATTACTAATAGGCCATTTTCTCGGCCAGCCGAATGAAGCTCTCCTCGTCTTGAAAGATTTGTAGCCTAGCAGGGCTGATAAAGCAAGTAGGCCTCATTTGGGTATTTCTTTTAGAAAATAGAACTGGTCTGACCATTTTCAGCAAGAAAAAAACACAACTGGGCCCATGATGTGGTAAACATAAATAAAACCTTGGCTAGACGGGCCACAGCCCCCGCACGGCCCCGTTGTTACCCTGATCCATTGCTAAAACTAGTATAAATAACAACTGCTTGTTCCTCAAAAAAACTGCGCGACTTGTTGGGTCCCTGGTTCAGCCGCTCGTAGTGTAATTATCTCATTTATTGACTACGTTGACAATGGTGTGAGCCCCAGATGTCCAACCATTAGGAGGAACCATATTTTTGGGCTTGTAATATAAAGGCACTTGCTTGCGTACTGCCATGACGCTGGTGGATCCCTACTGTCATCCTCTCCACGTACAGTCATCTCCTTGTTCCTCTCGGTTGTTGACGACATTGACAACGCAAGAGGGCGGCGCACCTTGCACGGCGAGCAAACCAAGGCCGCAAGGCGGAGGACGACGGTGAGGCCTCGGACGGAACGAACAGGAGCCGTGGAAGATGCGCCGGTCCAGTCGCAGGCAGAGGGGAGTACGAGGGTTGAGTGGTTCGGGTGCGGGTGCATGTTGGGGCTGATGTCGCCGGAGAATAACAGGACATGTGGGGGAATAGAGGGAGGGACTGGCCAATGTTGGAGGGTTCGTACGGTAGGGCTGCGGAGGCGCAGCCAGCCATGGGAGGCGGGAGCAGGCGGAGCCGGCGGGGTGGTTTGGTTTGGATTGCTGGAGGAAGAAGAAGACAAGAGATAGAAGATACACGACACATGTTGGATGTCAATCCAACGGCTGGTAGGCAGAATCATTTGTTGACTGGCTAGTAAGTCAACACCACCTTGGCTAGGCTATTTCCTCGCGGGTTCCAAATGTCGGAATCCAAATCTGTGACGGTCATGCAACCTTTCCTATGAAAATTTACAACCCATTTGATGTGCTAGTTCGAAATAAGTTTGTGGGTGCTGGTGGGGGCTAATCACTTGGCTTCTGTAATGCACAGTGAGCTCAAGCAGCCGGTGAGAGTGATTTATTTCCCTTGGTTGGGATTTGTTAGTTGTTACAATATTTCACTCTAAATTAAACGACTGGCAAGCCATTTGCACTGCTTCAAAGAAAATATGACAGTCACAGCCGAGTTGAAAAAGGCAAGAACATCTAACTCCAGCTTACAAACTGTAAAAAAGCACGAGGGCTACATATCGTTCTAGCGTTATTGTCTTCAATATAATCTCATGAGAAGTTAGAAAATCCCGAGGCTTACAAATCCACCGATTGGTTATAACTTTCTTACCCCGTGCTGTTGCCTAAATAGACGTGAAGATTGAAAACAGTTAAGGTCTAAAAAAGAGTGTTGAAAGAGCAACAGCTGAACGGTTAATTCTAGTACGGTATATGCGGGCTTCCAATGTGTGTGAAATTATCACCTTTATATACAACTTCTCCAGACATGGAAAGCATTACAGCAAGCCAATAATCTTGTTCAGATCAAAACTATTCATTTGGATATATAAGATCTTGACAAAATCCAGCACCATTGATAGGCCATCCATGGAGAAACTCTTCATTGAGCATAGAACATAATCTTAGTACGAAATGTGAACTCCAAGATGACATATAACTTATGCGCAGAAATTTAAAATGCAGCTTATGGTTACAAGTGTAGATGATAATTAGAAGTACCTGAAGAACTGTGGAGCCAGACACCATATTGAAATGAGCAAAAAGATCATGTATTACACCCAAGGTCTCCAGTTTAGGCGTAGAGAGGACGGTTATTTGCAACGGTGAATAACTAGAATCAAGGATCAACCTTTGAAGTGAAGGGGCATCTTGGATGATGAGCTGCCTTCCATCAAAAGAAATTCCAATTCTTACAAGGTTATGTGACTTTATTTGGAGACAACCGATTCTAACTGTGAAAACAAGCACCAAGCACTCCAGGGCAGGGCAACTAGAGTGGATGATGTTGTGCAATGAGGCCTACGACATACGAACCCGCACAAGTGAAAGTTTCTTGAGAAATGGGAGTCGAAGGTTTAGTACCAGATTGTCTGGTAAGTCGCACAACGTAAAGGTGGCGGTGTGGAGAGAGGAGGAAAACCGTGAGATGGACATCGGTGCTGAGGGCACAGGTAGATGGCGTTCGGTATCTGGTAGGTGATTTCCAGGGGAATAGTAGAACTCAAGTAGCTGTAGTTCTATGAATTCGGGGGATTTCAGCCAGGCATCCACCGTGCAGGGCATGGTATGCTTGCTCAGGTAGTATGATAGGATGCAGAGGCTTTGAATGGAGCCCTGGTGGGAGGAGATAATGGCTCTGGGGATTTCAAAATCATTGAAGAGAGATAGCTGATGACAGTTGAGATTAAGGGGCACAATGCGCCATAGAGGGCGCCACCGAATTGAGAGGACTTGGGTGCGACAGCAATCCTTGGTGGGGAGAAGCGAGATGATCTCCCCAAGGACGGTGTCTGGGAGATCGCTGATGCGGTCCACCCAAGATTCCACGGGTTCCTGGGATCCGATGGGGGTGGGGTCGCTGCTTCTCCCCGCGCTGCCGGGTGTGGGATCTACAACTGACGTCGCCGCTGGAGGGAGCCTCATCTTCTTGGTGCTGGGGTCAGCCAACTCCATTTTCCTCGAGGGCGTCGTGTTCACGGATTTGAGCAGAGTAACGAATGACGGGCCTAGTTGTAGTGCGAGTGAAGAAGAAGGGGAGCTGGGGTTTTTCTATAGTAGTGAGGAAGAAGGGGAGCTGGGGTTTTCTGTAGGAGTGAGGTGAGGAATTTGGGGGTACGAGTGGAGCGAGCTGACGTGAGGTGGGTGGGAGTGAGGAGGAAGAAGAACACCTAGGTTTTTTGTACGGGGGCGGTGTGCTGGGTGTGGGTAGCACCTTTCATTCAGTAAATATATGGACTTTTGAATTGATTTTACTATTTACTAGGGTGGATGGGCTGTTTTGTCTTGGGCCCAGAGAAACAATTACTACTAGTATAGTGGAGACACTCTACAGCTACCCAGAAAAGCAATTACTACTAGTATAGTGGATACAATACCGCTTCAGGCTCCTCCTAAGTCATCGAAACGTCTCCCTCTACTGAATGCCGTTATACTTTTGTTCACCGACATGCGGGCCATGCAGCACACGGGCCCAAATGCCATCCACCAAATTAGAAGGCAGTATGCAGGCGGAGAGTCACCCCGGTCGTAGCGCGGCAGTAACGAGCCGTCGTATCACAAAACCCCACCTCCCCGCAGTCTAAGTTTGACGGATGAAGCAACCATCATTTCACTCTTCGCTGAATCCCCTTCTCCCTCACCGTCTTCAAAAAGGCAACACTCGCATCTTCCACTATTCTTCTCTCCAAACGAAGGGAAGGTAAGCGGATCCGTGATGTTGGTATATTTTTGTTCAGAGAAAAAAAGTACTTTAGCAAAGCAGTAACCGATCCTCACTCTCTTTTTTGTTTCATTGTCATTGCGATTGTGTTTTCCTTTGAGTGGTCTCCTAGTATTCGTCAGTTTCATGATGGACCAAGGAGAACTAGGCAAAGATTTGCCGATATTGGAGCAGACGCGGGAGGCTGATCCCCACGAGACAAAGAGCTCCAAGAAGATGGTGGCAGCCACCGAGCCGACCCCAGATACGCCAACAGCCACTACTGAGATGGTCAACGCCCCGTTTGAGGTTACAGCCCCCGTGGCACTGCAGGAGCAGTTTTCCCCCTTCGAGGATGTGTCCCCCCCCCCCCCCGCTGAGCTGCCCAAGGTGATTTCTTCTTTGCCGATCTCGATTGTGGTTTTTCATCTAAGTATGTGGTGATTAATAATGCAAAGTTTTATTAGCTTCGATGCCATGCTATACATAGTGGTTTAAATAACTTGTGTTTCTTAAACTGAAAAGTAATTCAGAATTTGTTACTGTTTCAATTAGAGCCCTGATGCAGACAAGGATTGTGTGGTTGTACATGTCACTCCCTATGAGGCGGATGACCTGAATATACGCACTGGGAAAACAGAGTTCTTAGGCTGTTGGATCCTGGAAGCCATTTGCGGTTATACCAATGAAGAGTTGTATTCCAGCCTCACTGTTGTCAGGGGTGTTGTCCAGGGTGTACTGAAGCACAAGAAGTTCAAAAGTACTCCTTCATTTGTGAGGCATACTGTTCTTGTCAAGCTTACGCAGGAAGATGATGTGGCATGCCTCCACAAACAAGTTTACCAGTGGAAGGCCACAAGGTTGTCTTCATGAAGGTTCACAGGATTGAGCTACTGCGGGACGTCCTCGATGATGCTCATGGCAAGGGCCGTCTTGTGTCCAGCCCAAATTAGATCGAGGCATGAAATAGTTGCCCCAGCTAGTGTTTAATAGTAGTTTGGATCGTGTCTAATTATCCAAACCTTGCTTGTTATTGACCCCTCTAGGGCTAGTACTCTGTTTGAATCCGTCTATGGGAACTGCTGCTACTTTTGTGTGCCCGTGCATCATGTGAGAACCATCGTAATTGTTGCCGAAACAGATGCGTCCTCACTAGTTTTTTCATGAATATGGCATGGTAAGACATAAGTTGTCACGGTTTATCATATGAGCAGTGTGTGTTTTGATGAAATAGAGCACTCGTTCGAGAACTGTGCACCGACGTCTACATAAGTACTTGTAAACATTGTTGGTGCTACCCCACTTGTAAGCAGTTGTGCAAAACACGGCACATTGGCTCAGCTCGCTTCAACACTAGGCTATCGACCAGCTAACAATCAACAATCTGCTGTCTGACATATAAGCAACTATGTATCTTGTTACAGTGCTTCATGCAGTTAACTGAGGCCACAATCTAATAATTCCTAACGTTCACACACTAGTCCAGCGTTCATGTGGAACACTCACATTAAACTCGGCTTCATAAAAAACTTGAAAAGCATAAGTTAAGCAATTTTATACATCTCAATGATTCATAGAACATAACAAACATATACTAGTTCATAGCAAAAGACAAAGTTTTGATAAGGTTTACAAATCAGGAAAAAACACGAAAGGCTTCTCTGAGCAAAGGGTCTCCCGGCAGGCTTAAATTTCCTGGAGTTCACTCTGGTTTTTTCTTGTTGCCACCATCCAGGGTTAGGTTCTCTCATTCCAGAATAACCAATTATAATTGTGTTCTCAGTTGGAATGTTGAACTAAACCATGTAGTGTACTGACCAGGTGAAATTCTTGTGCATTCCACTAAATTTAAGCACCGCTATTTGCAGAAATAAGGAGACCACAATGCCTCTTGTCCGCGCACCTGTCCAAAAAACCACCGTGCAGCCGTGCTAGCTAGTCCTCGGTCCATGGATGAACTGGTAGAAAGTGCATTCCGGACTAGGATGCAGTTGTTTTCGCTCGTCCCTACACTGCAATCAGGAAGTAAAACATACGAATCAACTTCTTTTATACTGCGTTGGTCATTCTACCTAGTAACTACCAATGTAGGAATACCTGGAAGACGGGTGGTTAGACGATGACAATGAGGGATAGCCATCTCATTTTGCGCAGTTCTATTGAAACTGAGGTGTGTGCTTTTGATTGCGCGGATAGAAATGATACAGAGACACACATCCCAAAACGATATGGAGACAGACATCCCTGTTTGTGCAAATAAGAAATACGGTTATTTAAACAGTGACAGATATTTGCAGTGACGTATGATTAACAGAAGCATCTATTGTCTTATAATTGGCACTAATTTGATGGTATGAAAGTGTCCTTAAGTAAGTAGCATCACATCACATCAACACTACCAATAGATTAACATGCAGAACAATAGCATTAGTATTACTGTCATGAGAGTAGCACATGGTCAGTAAATGTGTAATCAAATTTGTGCAATTCCACTGGGATGAAGCAATGTTTGCAGTGTGAGATTTAAGTGTAACTGCAAAAACACAATTCATGGGAAATAAAGCAAGACGGAAGCACTTCATAAAATGGTGGTCGAATTGCTTCAATTTATCGATGGCACTAGATCATTACTTATAGTGACATTAGGTGGCATTGCTTAATGCTTCATGTGATTTTACATTAACGGTAGCTATATAGGGATAGCAGGGGCATAAAGTGGTGAGGCAGATGTGGTTGCCGAGTGCGGCAAACACTCAGGCAGCATGTCTGCATTTGTCCCATTTTTTATCTCCTGGGCGACATTTTCCAATGTGAGCACAGGAAATCTAGACCTGCTCATTCTCATTTGCGCTGTCCCCCAACACCCGTCACTTTCTTTCCTTTTTCAACCAAGAGATAGGTCCACTTCCCCCACCCTTCGCCATCCACCATGCTTTCTTTGTCTTCTCAACCAAGAGACCGGTTGGGTAGCCAGTATCTACTACTTCCCCCCGTTCCCTCTTAGAACCAAGTCCTAGATTCATGCTACATCTTTCCCACTTTCTTCCTTGTTTGAACCAACTCTTAGAGTTGACTGTATGAACTAGCTTTACCTCTAATAATAGTAAAAGTCTAGGTGGCTTTGGAACAGCGTATGGAAGTAGAAAAAGATCCACACGAAGCCAAATGGGGAGCTGGGGCAGTAGAGCAAGGCAGGTTTCGAAGGAATATATACCTGAGGGTTGTCGGCATGTGGCAAAGACGGCGTCGGGAGGCCGCATCTTGGACACAATACCGCAGGGAGGAAGAAGGGGTCGGAGGCCCTCCCGAGCCGGTGCTCTCTCAGAGATAATGGCACGGCCGCCGATCGGGACGCGCGGGCAGCCGTTGGTCTCCTCCCTCGCCGCCGCCGACAGCATGAACGATGCACCTACACCTCTGCCTTGGTCGAGGTTGTCCGGCCGGATTTGTGACCAGCCATGAGCTGAGAGAGAGTGTGGCCACCTATGTGTTGCTTAGATCTGGAGAGCATGAGAGAGTGAATGAGAGGAACCCTAGTAAAGCAAGCGCTAAGACTCCTGCTTATATATAGTGGAGTGATTTTGTTGTACCAACTTCAAAAAATGCGCTCCTATGTGTACCCGCGAGTGGGTGTGAGAGAACTAGTGTGTGCATGCACCACTTCTCTTCGTGAGAGTACAATATACTATGACCAAAGAACGTCCGCCACAAGAGTAATAGTATAAGTGTGTGACGTGTGAGCTAAAATAAAATGTGCGGGGCGTCTTTTGTTTTTTAGAAGTTCTGAGGGTAGGGTGTGAAGAGCACATGTGTGTGTGACGTCTACCTGCAGATAGACGGTGGGTGCGAGAGGACTCGGGAGAGTCGTGACTCGCGAGGGTGCGTGTGCGTGAGAGAGAGGGGGGCACGTATCAATGCAATGCATGTGTCCGTAAATCACTATCCGGCAAACGTTCGCCACAAGCCTTTTCCTGACGAACGTCGTAAGAACCGTTAGATCGACATCCGACAGTGTCAGTTTCGCCATGTAATTTAACAGAACAACCACTCCTCCTACACACAAATCTTCCACATGAGTGTTAGCAACTGTCGTATGTTCCCTCCGTTCTAAAATGCAGTGCATATAGCTTTATTGAAAATTCGAACCTTGCAAACTTTTTACCAAGTTTTCGTGCACCAAATTGCACATGTAGAATACCATGTATATATCATTTCATTCATCTTTGAGAGGCAACTATAAAGATGGAGGAGGAGTCTACAAAGAAAGACCATCGTATCACCTGCGGCAATTTAAACCATCCTTTGGTGTGGAGGAATATCATAGGAACTCTATATGATATGACTTTTATAGGAATTTTTTTCCTTTAGAGCCAATTGGTTCATGGGAATAGTGTAACGCCCCGGATGTAATTACCATATTTGTATTCCAACTCTTGCCATTTTCGGCTCTAAGTTATGATATTCCCTCATGGTTTGGTTTTTCCTTCGTTTGGATTTTTGTCCATGTCATGCATCTCATATCATGTCATCATGTGCATCGCATTTGCGTACGTGCTCGTCTCATGCATCCGAGCATTTTTCCGTTGTCTATTTTGCATTCTGGCACTCCTACGTCCCCCGGCGCCTCCTTTTGCCTCTTTTCGTGTGCGGGTGTTAAACGTTCTTGGATTGGACCAAGATTTGCCAAGCGGCCTTGGTACACTACTGGTAGACCACCTGTCAAGTTTCATGCCATTTGGAGTTTGTTTCATACTCCAACGGTTAACCGGGGAACCGTAAAGGCCTCGTGTGTGTTGAAGCCCACCACCCTTCCAAACTGGCCCAAAACCGATCCAAACCCCCTCCATCCTCTCGGCCGTTCGATAACGATCGCGTGGCCGAAAACCGCACCTCATTTGGACTCTCCTAGCTCCCTCTACGTATAAATGTGTGCTCTCCTCGTCCAAATTCGCGGTCCAAAAACCCTAGATCCATCCCCGCCGCCGCCAGACACGTCCGGTCCGCACCGGACGAAAATCGCCGCTGCGCCCGGACGAATCGCGCGCCGCCACCTATCCCCGCGCCGCTCCCACCCCCGCCGGCCCGCCGGGCCCGAAGCGGGTCCGTGAGGCCCATCGCCTCCGCGCCGCCGCCCGCGTCGGTCGCCGCCCGCTGCGCGCCGCCCGCCGCCATTGCCGCTCCGCCGCGCCGCTTGCCTCGCCGCCGGCGCCGCCCTCCGTCGCGCCCAGCAGCGCCCCACGCCAGATCCGGCCGGGACCCCGCCATCTTCGGCGACCCCCTCCTCTCCGGCGAGTTCCACCTCCTCTCCGGCGAGCTCGCGCCCGCCTCGGTTCGCGGACCCATCGAACCCTAGATCTGTCCGAAGAGGTCTATTTTCACTAAGTCTTCGTCCCTGTTCATTTTTTTACGCATTCTTCATCATGACATAACTCTGTGCTCGTAGCTCCGTTTTGGGCGTGCCATATATCAAATTGTTCGTTAGGATGTCCTCTTCATTTTGTTACATTGCACCATGCTTGTTTGAGTCTATCTTGATGCCTAAAATGCTGTTGCAAGAGTGCTATAAAATGTTAGTTCCTGATTTTTATCAGATTATGGACATTTGTCATTTTTGCCATGATTAATGTGTGCTGCATATGAGCTTGAGCCCTACATGTGTTTTGGGCTATTCCATGCCATCTTAACAGGGGTGTACGCCATGTATTTTTGTGATCGATGTGGTGACTAGCACAAGCATGCAAAGTAGCTCTCGTGATGTTGCTGATTTCAGGGACTTGGAATTCTTCTAAGCCATTTCCCTGATGTTATTTTTATGCCATGTATTCATGTTGATACAGAGTGATACATGCTTCTTTTGGGTATGTTCAGTAAGGATGATTTGGGCATATGGTTGTGCTCTATCCATCTGTGTCCTTGTTTGCATTTATGGAGTACACTAGCATGACTGAATCTTGCTCTGCTTTTGCTATAAAATGTTCATGGCAGATTGTTTACGTGTTAATCAATTTTGCCAAGGATGTTGAAGTTGATCCATACATGCTATGACATGGTTCTTGCCATGGTTAGCTTCCTGATCATGTCTTCTTGCTGTGTGTATGCTTAGCTTTTCATGAAATGCCTTGTGGTGAGTGCATCGAGCTCGCAAACATGCCTACGTAACTCTGTATTTGCCATGTCCAGTTTTCTGCTAAGTTTGAATCTGTTAACGAAACTTGCTATGTTTACATGGGTGCCATCATGTTTTCTGTGCCTGTTTTTCTTATGGTCAGTAAGGGACTTTTGTTATATGCTTTGAGTAGACTTTTGCCATGCCTTTGTTTGCTATGTTTTGTTCCTGTAGAATGTTGTTATCTTGCTCTAAACATTGCTTCCTGATGTTAATTCCTGACATGTTATTTCCACCAAATCTGTGAAGCTGACATCTTTTGCACATTTGCCGTGCTTGTTTGAACCTGCTATTTTGTGATTTAGCCGTAGCTCAGTGTTCATCTTTTGTCAAGAATCTTGAGTAGATCACTGCCATGTGCTTTGTTGCTTTTTTAGAGTGCAGTAGCTTATTTTCTTGTTGCATTTTAGATGGCATCGTGCTGTTAATCGCAGAATCGTGCCATTCTTGTTTTGCTTGCCATTTGCAAACCATGCATCCGATTCCGGTGATCTTTATATCGATTTCGATCGAAATCAACTCTTCTTTTCAGCAGCGCACTTGGTTTGCCATGTTGAGGCCTAGTTCTATCTTTTCCTTCCGGAGCACGCATATGCATTGCATATTACATCCCGCATATCATGCCATGTTTTGCATCATGTTGCTTGCGCATTGTACCGTGGTTGATTGTGTTTTCCCTTGCTTGTGTTCTTGCCTTGGGTAGAGCCGGGAGACGAGTACGTGATCGAGGAACCCGTTGAGTACGCTTACGAGGATGAAGCTTACGTCAAGTTGGAGAACTTTGCAGGCAAGATGACCATACCCTCGAAATCACTTCTATCTTTGCTTGCTAGTTGCTCGCTCTATTGCTATGCCTATGCCGCGATACCTACCACATACTTTATCATGCCTCCCATATTTCCATGTCAAACCTCTAACCCACCTTGTCCTAGCAAACCGTTGCTTGGCTATGTTACCGCTTTGCTCAGCCCCTCTTATAGCGTTGCTAGTTGAAGGTGAAGATTGGAGTTTGTTTCTTTTTGGAACATGTTTATTGTTGGGATATCATTATTATATCTTGTTTAATTTAATGCACCTATATACTTGGTAAAGAGTGGAAGGCTCGGCCTTATGCCTGGTGTTTTGTTCCACTCTTGCCGCCCTAGTTTCCGTCATACCGGTGTTATGTTCCTTGATTTTGCGTTCCTTACGCGGTTGGGTTATAATGGGAACCCCTTGACAGTTCGCCTTGAATAAAACTCCTATAGCAAGGCCCAACCTTGGTTTTTTACATTTGCCTAACAACCTATAACCTTCCCTTGGGTTTTCGCGAGCCCGAGGGTCATCTTTATTTTAACCCCCCCGGGCCAGTTCTCCTCTGAGTGTTGGTCCGAAACGGGCAGCCTGCGGGGCCACCTCGGGGCAACTCGAGAGTTGGTTTTACTCGTAGCTTGACCTATCCGGTGTGCCCTGAGAACGAGATACGTGCGACTCCTATCGGGATTTGTCAGCACATCAGGCGGCTTTGCTGGTCTTGTTTTACCATTGTCGAGATGTCTTGTAACCGGGATTCCGAGTCTGATCGGGTCATCCTGGGAGAAGGAATATCCTTCATTGACCGTGAGAGCTTGTGATGGGCTAAGTTGGGACACCCCTGCAGGGATTTGAACTTGAGAAAGCCGTGCCCGCGGTTATGGGCAGATGGGAATTTGTTAATATCCGGTTGTAGAAAACCTGACACTTAACTTAAATTAAAATGAATCAATGGCGTGTGTAGCCCTGATGGTCTCTTTTCGGCGGAGTCCGGGAAGAGAACACGGTCTCGTGTTATGCTTGAAACGTAAGTAGTTTTAGGATCACTTCTTGATCTTTGTAGCCTCTCGACCGTGCTTTTCCTTCTCTTCTCGCTCTCATTTGCGTAAGTTAGCCACCATATATGCTAGTGCTTGCCGTAGATCCACCTCACTACCTTTGCCTACCCATAAGCTTAAATAGTCTTGATCGCGAGGGTTTGAGATTGCTGAGTCCCCGCGACTCACATATTACTTTCAAAACCAGATGCAGGTGCCGATGATGCCATTCCAGGGGATGCTACCGAACTCTAGTGGGAGTACAACGAGGACTCATGACGTTACTATGTTTCCTTTCCAGACGATCAGTAGTGGAGCCCAGTTGGGGCGATCGGGGATCTTATGCATTTGGGGTTGTCTTTATTTTGGTTCCGTAGTCGGACCTTGATTGTATTCTGGATGATGTAATGCTATATTTATGTATTGTGTGAAGTGGCAATTGTAATCCAACTTTGTATCTCTTTCTTATTCAGTACATGGGATGTGTAAAGATTACCCCTCTTGCGACATGCCTACAATGCGGTTATGCCTCTAAGTCGTGCTCCGACATGTGGGAGATATAGCCGCATCGTGGGTGTTACAAGTTGGTAATCAGAGCCTTCACCGACTTAGGAGCCCCCTGCTTGATCGAATCGCTGGCGTTGTTGAGTCTAGAAAAATGTTTTGAGTCTCATAGGATTATATATGTCGGAGAGTAAGATTCTTTTTACTTCCCAGTCCCTTCGTCGCTCTGGTGAGGCATCCTGATGTAGAGTTTTGACTCTTCTCTTCTCAAATTTCACAAAAAAATTAGGATCACACGGGTATCTTGGAATCGTTCCGATGGTTTTGTGACGAGAACATTGTTCTTGGTGCCTCCTGACATTTAGGGATTGTGGCAGTGTCTCGGGGAGTTGAGCTCTAAGGTGTTGTTGTCACAATTTTATCGTTGCAGTTCTGGAATACCTGAGTTTCGCCAACATTGAAAATCTCCTTTATGCAGTTGTTGGTGAGATAACCTCAACGCCACCCAGTACTGGGGCGGGAGTTCGGGAGTATTGCCATAACTCGTATAACGGATGCTTTTCGAAGGTTGAGGTAAATGATTTCCGAAGGTTTCTTGGTTATGTGTTGAAGGATGGATACAACTGGATGTAGGATTTGCTAGTTTTGGGTGAGATATTATGCTTCCCTTGTATCCCCAACACCTGATTGCATAACCGGAAAATTTCGGGAGTTTCATAGGTGGGAATTCATGTAGCTCTAGTATTTCTTCTGCAGATAATTGGTTTGTGATTGAGTAAACCTTACCAATTATTTGTTCATATCCGTACCTTGTTGTTTTATTCATCTATCTTCATCTAAGTGGCTTCTCAATTTATGGAAATGTGTTCATTTAATTTGGAATTCATTCATTCATTCTTGTTCGAATGTTAAGGCTACATGTTGCAATTTCGATCCATTTGATTCAGCTAGAATATATGTCTGTCAAGATGCTAACGGATGTCACCCTCTTCAGGATGGCTCCTCCAAAGGGTCAGAATCCAGAACCACCGCCACCACCTCCACCTCCGGAGGCATGGCCAGCTGTGATGGCCACCACCAATGCCAACACGCAGATGCTTATGCAACTCTTGCAAGAGCGCAGCCAAGGAAATCAAGGCCATGGCAACAATCAAGTTCAGTTTGCTACCCTCAACTAGTTCCTCGCAAACCAGCCGAAGTATTTCAGTAACCGTGTCGAGGCCACAGACGCTGATGTTTGGCGCATGGATATCTGCAAACATTTTGAGTGTAGCAACGTCAGGCCTGAAGACTTTGTCAAGTTTGCTTCGTTCCATCTCAAAGACCAAGCTGCTGAGTGGTATCAACAATACAAAGATTCCAGAGGAGGTCGTGTGATTACCTGGGATGATTTCTGTCGAGACTTCAAAGCTCACCACATTCCTCAAAGTGTTGTTGAGAGTAAGCGTTAGGAGTTCCGCAATCTGAAGCAAGGCAGTATGTCTGTTTACCAATACAACATCATGTTCCAGAGGCTCGCTCACTTTGCCAAACAAGACGTCCCTGACAAGAAGAGCATGATTTATCAGTTTAGAGGTGGCCTCAGAGAAGATCTGCAACTAGCTCTTGTGCTTTTTGAGCCGAAATAGTATGATGAGTTCTACAACATGGCACTAAAGCAAGAGGCTGCTCAGCTCAAGTGCGATGGTTCTAAGAAGAGAGTCAGGGATGCAACTCCTTCTTCTTCTTCAACTCAAGTGGCAGCTAAGCAGCAAAAGTACTGGTTGCCTCCTCCTCCTCCATTCCGTCAGCCTTATCAGGAGAAGAGCAAAGGTGGCAATGGAACTTCTGACCCACCCAACCCAGGCTTTCAGAACAAAGCTTCGTCTCATGCTCCAATGTCAAGTGCTCCGTATCACCGTCCGCTCTCAGAGGTTACGTGCAACAAGTGTCAACAGAAGGGTCACTATGCAAACAAATGCTTCAACCAGAGGCGTCTTCCGCCTCCTCCTGTGATATCTGCCAGCAATGCAATGGTCAAGCATAATCCCAAGCATGCCAAGGTCAACATGATAAACGCAGCTCAGGCACATGACTCTTCAGAAGTGATCATGGGTAACCTTCCTGTTAATGATATTCCTGCAAAAGTTCTTTTTGATACTGGTGCATCTCATTGTTTCATGTCAAGACCATTTTTTGCCAAGAACGAACTCACTTCTTCTCATTTGGGCAAATCCATGGATATCGTTTCTCCGAGTAAACAGTTGAGTGCCAGTTTGGTGGTTCCAGATGTTTCTATCTAGATGGGTGACTATAAGTTTATGTCTTCTCCAATGGTCCTTGGTAACTCGGATACTGTCTAATTCTCGACATGGACTAGCTTTCTAAGCAGAAGGCTCAACTGGATTGTGCTGCCAGGCAGATTCAATTGACACACTCGTCTGAGGATGTGATTGTCTTTGCTGCTCATGATGATACCATTCGACTATTTTCTCTCAATGAGAAGGGCGAGTTGAATGCCATCTCTCAAATTCTAGTCGTTTGTGAATATCAAGACGTCTTTCTAGAAGAGCTTCGAGGGATGCCTCCTCACCGGCTAGTTGAATTCGTCATCGATCTTGAGCCTGGCACAGAACCTGTTTGCAGACGTCCTTATAAGCTTGGACCAGAAGAGTTGATGGAGTTGAAGAAACAACTCGATATACAAGAGCGTATGGGTCTCATCCAACCAAGTTCTTCTCCTTGGGGTTGTGGTGTTCTTTTTGTCAAGAAGAAGGATGGCACAGACCAACTTTGTGTCGACTACCGTCCATTGAACAAGAAGACCATAAAGAACAAGTACACACTTCCCAACATCAATGAGCTTTTCGAACAACTCAAAGGTGCTCAAGTATTCTCCAAGCTCGACCTTCGTATGGGCTATCATCAGATTCGCATTCGTGAACAAGATATCCCCAAGACAGCATTCAAAACAAGCTATGGTTCCTATGAATACACTGTCATGTCTTTCGGCCATGTCAACGCTCCTCCAATATTCTCTCACATGATGAACTTCATCTTCAACACCTACACAAATGACTTCGTCTTGGTCTATCTCGACGATATTTTGGTATTTTCCAAGAACAAGGAGGATCATGCCAAACATTTGAGATTGGTGCTGGACAAACTCAGAGAACATCAGTTCTATGCGAAGTTTTCAAAGTACGAGTTTTGGCTCGATGAGGTTCTCTACCTTGGGCATATCATCTCCGCCAAGGGCATAGTTGTTAATCCTGAGAAGGTGTCTGCAATTGTGAATTGTGAACCGCCTCAGAATGTGAAGCAACGCCGCAGTTTCCTTGGGCTCGCAAGCTATTGTCGAAGATTCATTGAGAATTTCTCTAAGATCACGAGGCCTCTTTCGAACCTCCTCTAGAAGCATGTGAAGTATGTCTGGACGCCTGAATGTGACATCGCTTTCAACACCCTCAAAGAGAAGTTAGTCACAACTCCAGTTCTGACTCCTCCTGATGAATCCAAACCATTCGAGGTTTTCTCTGATGCTTCCCTGCAAGCTCTCGGTGCTGTGTTAATGCAAGAGAAGAAAGTTGTGGCCTATATCTCTCACCAGTTGAAGCCCAATGAAAAGAAATACCCCACTAATGACCTCGAGTTGGCGGCAGTTGTCCATGCTCTTTTAACATGGAGACATCTCTTGTTGGGAAGAAAAGTGGACATCTTCACTGATCATAAGAGCCTCAAGTACATCTTCACTCAGCCCAACCTCAACCTCAGGCAAACTTGTTGGGTCGAAATGATTCAAGAGTATAATCCGAGTATTGAATATACTCCAGGCAAGGCCAATGTCATTGCTGACGCTTTGCGCAGGAATGCTTACTGCAATAGTTTGATTCTCAAGCCCTTCCAACTGGATCTCTGTGAAGCTTTCCGCAAATTAAATCTCCAAGTTGTTCCTCAAGGATTCCTTGCCAACCTCCAAGTCTCTCCTGCTTTGGAAGATTAGATTCGTGAGGCACAACTTCTCGATGCAATGGTGAAGAAGGTGAAGAATGGGATTGCCAAGAGCCAACCCAAGTACAAGTGCTATCTCCTTGATGACAAAGATACTCTTTTCTTCGAGGATCGCATTGTTGTTCCTAAGGGTGAACTCCGTAAAGTCATTATGAATGAGGCTCACAATTCACTCCTATCTATTCCTCCTGGAAGTACAAAGATGTACCATGACCTCAAGCAGTCGTATTGGTGGACTCGAATGAAGCGCAAGATTGCTCAGTTCGTGAATGAATGTGATGTTTGCAGAATAGTGAAAGTAGAACACCAACGACCAGCTGGTCTCCTCCAACCTCTTGCTATTCTAGAATGGAAGTTTGACCATATTGAGATGGACTTCGTGACTGGATTTCCCAAGTCCAAGCGTGGCAATGATGCTATCTTCGTCGTCATCGACAAGCTCACTAAAGTGGCTCATTTTCTTCCTATAAAAGAATCTATCATAGCAGCTCAGTTGGCAGAGCTATATACCTCCAGGATTGTCTCTTTGCACGACATTCCACAGTTGATATCTTCAGATCGTGGAAGCATCTTTACTTCTAAGTTCTGGGATTCCTTCTAGAAGGCCACGGGCACCAAATTCTTGAAGATATGCTCATGGCTTGTGTCATTTCTTTCGGCATGAAGTGGGAAGATTGTCTTCCATATGCCGAGTTCTCCTATAACAACTGGTTCCAAGCGAGTTCAGGCAAGGCCCCATTCGAGATTCTCTATGGCAGAAAGTGTTGTACTCCTCTTAATTGGTGAGAGACTGGTGAACGCCAACTTCTTGGAAATGACTTGATCACAGAGGCTGAAGAAATGTGCAAAGTCATTCATGAAAATCTCAAAGCCGCGCAATCGCCCCAGAAGAGTTACTATGATAGCAAACATCGTGACTTGGCTTTTGAGATCGGAGACCATGTCTACCTCCGCGTCTCTCCAATGAAAGGTACTCGTCGCTTTGGTATCAAACTAAAGCTTGCCCCTAGATACGTGGGTCATTTCAAGATCATTGGCAAAAGAGGCGACCTCGACTATCAACTTGAGCTTCCATCCAACTTTGCAAATGTGCACGACGTGTTTCACGTGTCTCAGCTTCGCAAGTGTTTCAAGACTCCTGACCGCACCATCAACTTCGAGGAGATTGATCTCCAAGAAGACCTGTCTTATCATGAGCATCCCATTGCTATTCTTGAAGAAACTGAGCGCAAGACTCGCAACAAGTCTATCAAATTCCTGAAAGTGAAGTGGTCACATCATTCCGACCGAGAAGCCACCTGGGAACGCGAGGACCACCTCCATTCCGAATATCCGGAGTTTTTCCAGTCCTAGATCTCGGGACGAGATCCTTTCGTAGTGGTGGAGTGTTGTAATGCCCCGGATGTAATTACCATATTTGTATTCCAACTCTTGCCATTTTCAGCTCTAAGTTGTGATATTCCCTCGTGGTTGGGTTTTGCCTTCATTTGGCTTTTTGTCCATGTCATGCATCTCATATCATGTCATCATGTGCATCGCATTTGCGTACGTGTTCATCTCATCCATCCGAGCATTTTTCCCGTTGTCCGTTTTGCATTCCGGCACTCCTATGTCCTCCGATGCTTCCTTTTGCCTCTTTTTGTGTGCGGGTGTTAAACGTTCTCGGATTGGACCGAGATTTGCCAAGCGGCCTTGGTACAGTACCGGTAGACCGCCTGTCAAGTTTCGTGCCATTTGGAGTTCGTTTGATACTCCAACGGTTAACCGGGGAACCGTAAAGGCCTCGTGTGTGTTGCAGCCGACCACCCTTCCAAAGTGGTCCAAAATCCATCCAAATCCCCTCCATCCTCTTCGCTGAAAACCGCACCTCATTTGGACTCTCCTAGCTCCCTCTACGTATAAATATGTGCTCTCCTCGTCCAAATTAGCGGTCCAAAAACCATAGATCCATCCCCGCCGCCGCCGGACATGTCCAGTCCGCACCGGATGAAAATCGCCGCCGCGCCCGGATGAATCGCGCGCCGTCACCTATCCCCGTGCCGCTCCCACCGCCGCTGGCCCGCCGGGCCCGAAGCGGGCCCGCGAGGCCCATCGCCTCCGCGCCGCCGCCCGCGTCCTCCCGCCGCCCGCGTCGGTCGCCGCCCGCTGCGCGCGCCGCCTGCCGCCATCGCCGCTCCGCCGCGCCGCTCGCCTCGCTGGCCGCCACCTCCTCGCCCGTCGCTCGTTGCCGGCCTCGCCTCACCGCCCGGCGCCGCCCTCCACCGCGCCCAGCGGCGCCCCACGCCAGATCCGGCCGGATCCGGCGAGATCCGGCCTGGACCACGCCATCTCCGGCGACCCCCTCCTCTCCGGCGAGTTCCACCTCCTCTCCGGCGAGCTCGCGCCCGCCTCGGTTCATGGACCCATCGAACCCTAGATCTGTCCGGAGAGGTCTATTTTCACTAAGTCTTCGTACCTGTTCATTTTTTATGCAATCTTCATCATGCCATAACTATGTGCTCGTAGCTCCGTTTTGGGCGTGACATATACCAAATTGTTCGTTAGGATGTCCTCTTCATTTTGTTCCATTGCACCTTGCTTGTTTGAGTCCATATTGATGCCTAAAATGTTGTTGCAAGAGTGCTATAAAATGTTAGTTCCTGATTTTTATCAGATTATGGACATTTGTCATTTTTGCCATGATTAGTGTGTGCTGCATATGAGCTTGAGCCCTACATGAGTTTTGGGCTATTCCATGCCATCTTCACAGGGGTGTATGCCATGTATTTTTGTGATCAATGTGGTGACTAGCACAAGCATGCAAAGTAGCTCTCGTGATGTTGCTGATTTCAGGGACTTAGAATTCTTCTAAGTCATTTCCCTGATGTTATTTTTATGCCATGTATTCATGTTGATACAGAGTGATCCATGCTTCTTTTGGGTATGTTCAGTAAGGATGATTTGGGAATATGGTTGTGCTCTATCCATCCATGTCCTTGTTTGCATTTATGGAGTACACTAGCATGACTGAATCTTGCTCTACTTTTGCTATAAAATGTTCCTGGCAGATTGTTTACGTGTTAATCAATTTTGCCAAGGATGTTGTAGTTGATCCATGCATGCTATGAGATGGTTCTTGCTATGGTTAGCTTGTATTCTTGCTGGGTGTATGCTTAGCTTTTCATGAAATGCCTTGTGGTGAGTGCATCGAGCTCGCAAACATGCCTACATAAATCTGTTTTTGCCATGTCCAGTTTTCTGGTAAGTCTGAATCTGTTAACGAAACTTGCTATGTTTACATGGGTGCCATCATGTTTTTTGTGCCCTTTTGACTTATGGTCAGTAAGGGACTTTTGTTATATTCTTTGAGTAAACTTTTGTCATGCCTTTGTTTGCTAACATGTTGTTATCTTGCTCTAAACATTGCTTCCTGATGTTAATTCCTGACATGTTATTTTTGCACGTTTGCCATGCTTGTTTGAACCTGCTATTGTGTGATTTAGCCGTAGCTCAGTGTTCATCTTTTGTCAAGAATCTTGAGTAGATCACTTCCATGTGCTTTGTTGCTATGTTAGAGTGCAGTAGCTTATTCTCTTGTTGCATTTTAGATGGCATCGTGCTGTTAATCGCAGAATCGTGCCATTCTTGTTTTGCTTGCCATTTGCAAACCGTGCATCTGATTCTGGTGATCTTTATATCTATTTCGACCGAAATCAACTCATCTTTCCAGCGGCGCACTTGGTTTTCCAAGTTGAGGCCTGGTTCCATCTTTTCCTTTTGGAGCACGCATATGCATTGCATATTACATCCCGCATATCATGACATGTCTTGCATCATGTTGCTTGCGCATTGCACCATGGTTGATTGTGTTTTCCCTTGCTTGTGTTCTTGCCTTGGGTAGAGCCGGGAGACAAGTATGTGATCAAGGAACCCGTTGAGTACGCTTACGAGGATCAAGCTTACGTCAACTTGGAGAACTTTGCAGGCAAGATGACCATACCCTCGAAATCACTTCTATCTTTGCTTGCTGGTTGCTCGCTCTATTGATATTCCTATGCCGTGATACCTACCACATGCTTTATTATGCCTCCCATATTGCCATGCCAGACCTCTAACCCACCTTGATCAAGCAAACCGTTGCTTGGCTATGTTACCGCTCTGCTCAGCCCCTCTTATAGCGTTGCTAGTTGCAGGTGAAGATTGGAGTTTGTTCCTTTTTGGAACATGTTTATTGTTGCGATATCATTATTATATATTGTTTACTTTAATGCATCTATATACTTGGTAAAGGGTGGAAGGCTCGCCTTATACCATTGTATTTTGTTCCACTCTTGCCGCCCTAGTTTCCGTCATACCAGTGTTATGTTCCTTGATTTTGCGTTCCTTACGCGGTTGGGTTATAATGGGAACCCCTCGACAGTTCGCCTTGAATAAAACTCCTATAGCAAGGCCCAACCTTGGGTTTTTACATTTGCCTAACAACCTATAACCTTCCCTTGGGTTTTCGCGAGCCTGAGGGTCATCTTTATTTTAACCCCCCGCCCCCCAGCCAGTGCTCCTGTGAGTGTTGGTCCGAAATAGGCAACCTGCGGGGCCACCTCGGGGCAACTCGAGGGTTGGTTTTACTCGTAGCTTGACCTATTCGGTGTGCCCTGAGAACGAGATACGTGCGACTCCTATCGGGATTTGTCGGCACATCAGGCGGCTTTGCTGGTCTTGTTTTACCATTGTCGAGATGTCTTGTAACCGGATTCCGAGTCTAATCGGGTCGTCCTGGGAGAAGGCATATCCTTCGTTGACCGTGAGAGCTTGTGATGGGCTAAGTTGGGACATCCCTGCAGGGATTTGAACATGAGAAAGTTGTGCCCGCGGTTATGGGTAGATGGGAATTTGTTATTATCTGGTTGTAGAAAACCTGACACTTAACTTAAATTAGAATGAATCAACAGCGTGTGTATCCGTGATGGTCTCTTTTCGGCGGAGTCCGGGAAGAGAACACGGTCTCGTGTTATGCTTGAACGCAAGTAGTTTTAGGATCACTTCTTGATCTTTGTAGCTTCTCAACCGTGCGTTGCCTTCTCTTCCCGCTCTCATTTGCGTAAGTTAGCCACCGTATATGCTAGTGCTTGCTGCAGCTCCACCTCACTACCTTTGCCTACCCATAAGCTTAAATAGTCTTGATCGCGAGGGTTTGAGATTGCTGAGTCCCCGCGACTCACAGATTACTTCCAAAACCATATGCAGGTGCCGATGATGCCACTCCAGGTGATGCTACCGAACTCAAATGGGAGTTCGACGAGGACTCGGGACATTACTATGTTTCCTTTCCAGACGATCAGTAGTGGAGCCCAGTTGGGGCGATCGGGGATCTTATGCATTTGGGGTTGTCTTTATTTTGGTTCCGTAGTCGGACCTTGATTGTATTCTGGATGATGTAATGCTATATTTATGTATTGTGTGAAGTGGCGATTGTAAGCCAACTCTGTATCTCTTTATTATTCAGTACATGGGATGTGTAAAGATTACCCCTCTTGCGACATGCCTACAATGTGGTTATGCCTCTAAGTCGTGCTCCGACACGTGGGAGATATAGCCGCATCATGGGTAGTTACAAATAGATTCCTATACTCCACATTTCAAAGGAAATAAACATGATATCATTTCTGTAGCTTTAGAGCCACTTGGTTCATATGAATGGATTCCTATACTCCCATAATTTCAAAGTTAAAAAAACATTAGAGTATATTCAATAGAAAAGTTCCTATGATATGAACCAAATTACATCTCTTTTCTAATCCCTCCTCATAGGAATTGAGATACATGTCATTTCTAGATTCAATAGAGAAGTTCCTATGATGTGAACCAAATGACATCTCTTTTCCAATCCCTACTCATAGGAATTGAGATACTCCATGTCATCTCTTTCCCTACAACTTCCATGTATACATCTTCTATTCCTAAATAGCTAGTACAACCCACTAGTAGCTTTTTTCCAAGACATGCAACTATGGCACAAGAACTATATAGTGTGCGAATAACTTTGAAAGATGGTCGTTGGATGAAGCTAATCCGACAGTGCAGAGATGGCAAATCCGAGCCTACTAGCCGTTGGATATCATCAACATTCCACCAGATCTGCCACATGTACAATTTAGAAGACTCCATGGTTGAACTTAAGCGCACAAACCTCAAAGCACAAGCACTTCTCCTTTGTTCTAGAATCTTCTGTATCATAATTGATTTTTTTTCTAAATGAATTGCCATTATTTGTTTTTTTACATTATCCTTTACAATGCACAACCCCATGAATCTTATCATTTTTATAAAACTAATTGATTTTGAATGAGATGAACTATAAGAACTAAACGAACATCTACATCATGCATATATGACTCAAAGCTTTACATGCTATAGTGTGTATTTATTCATAATTTGGTTATGAAATCTCATGCGTTCAATGCATGTGTACCTTACTAGTTTTGAGTAGAGTAGCAAATTTCACACGGCCCCAGGTATATCAAAATGCAGGGCCCATGCATCATTGCCTTTCGGTCGAACCTACATCCACAATTTTTTGTACGTACTATATCTTCACTGGTCCCCGAACCCAAAATGCTGCCTCGTTCCCCTAAAACCAAGCGGCCCACACATATTTAAGGCATCGACTCGAACTCAATCCCTCTCCCGTTTACTATGACGTGGCCCCCGCACGCTGTAGTAGTACTCCTACAAACCCTACCGCCGCATGCATCATTGGTTTTCTTCAAGAGGACGAGGGAGAAGCCGATTTGTAGTGGACGCGCTTTCAAGAAAAAATGATATGTACTGGAGACCCCTACCCTAGGGTGCCCTTGGTAGCTGCCGCACGCATCATTGGTTTTCCCTTTTCCTTATGCTCTTGCGCCCTAGAGTGAAATGATGGTTGCTTCGTCCGTCCAGCCTAATGCGAGAAAGGTGGGGCTTTGTGATTTGACCCCTCATCGCTCATTTTCTACTACTGTGGCGCTACGACCGGGGTGCCTCCAATTCCAACCGCTGCCCCGAACTATAATTTGGAGCATCGCACGTGGAACAAGACGGTGGATGAGCCACATGTCGGCCAAAGGGGTCCTGTTAAGTGTGTCACCATTTTGTGTGCGGACTAACCCTGCTTGAGTTGCTACGCCAACATGACAGGTGCAGCCTACCACTTGGTTTTGCTCCTGTAACACCCCGGATGTAATTTACCTTATTTGTATTCCAACTCTTGCCGTTTCCGGCACTAAGTTATTTCATTTCCTCGTTGTCGGGTTTTTGTCTCCGTGTGTTTTGTCTTTGTCATGCATCTCTTATCATGTCATCATGTGCATTGCATTTGCATACGTGCTCGTCTCATGCATTCGAGCATTTTCCCCGTTGTCCGTTTTACATTCCGGCGCTCCTATGTCCTCCGGTGTCCCTTTCTACCTCTTTTCGTGTGTGTGTGTGTTAAACGTTTTCGGATTGGACTGATACTTGTCAAGCGGCCTTGGTTTACTATCGGTAGACCGCCTGTCAAGTTTCGTACCATTTGGACTTCGTTTGATACTCCAACGGTTAACCGAGGGACCAAAAAGGCCTCATGTGTGTTGCAGCCCAACACCCTTCCAAAGTGGCCCAAAACCCACCTAAACCCCTTCTATCATCTAGAGCGTTCGATCATGATCGTGTGGCTGCAAACCGCACCTCATTTCGAGCTTCCTAGCTCCTCCTACCTCTATAAATAGATCACCCCCGAAATTTTCGGGCAAACCATAGACCCTTCCCTCTCCACGCGCCGCGGACAAATTCTCGTCCGGCCGGACACGTCCGAACACACCGCCGCCACCAAGTGACGCCGCCCTATTCGCCGCCGCCCGATCCCCAGATCGCCGCGCCGCCAGGGCCCGGGAAGCCCATCGCCGGCCCCCGCGGCCCATCCCGCGAGCGCCGCCTCCCGCCTCGTTCGCCCGCGCCTCGCCGCCTCCTTCCGCCGTCTCCGCCGCCAAGGTCGCCGCGCCGGCTACCGCACCATCTCCGGCGCCTCCGCCTCGCACCATTGCCGGTGGCGCCCAGCCGCTGGAGCTCGCCGTCGACTCCACGGAGTGCCGCCCCGACCCGAAGCCCGACGCGCGCCAAGTCCCCGTTCCTCATCCGGCAAGTTCCGCTTCGGTGAACCCCGACTCCGGCCATCCTCGTTCGTCGTGCTGCTATAGTGATCCCGGCGATCTCCTCGGTTCGCGTGCAACCGGATCTGGATCTGGACGAGACGGTTGACTTTTTCCCTCCTAACCCTAGCATTTTTGCATTCTTCCACATGACATAACTTCCTCATCGTAGCTCCGATTCGTGCATGTAGCATATCAAAATGTTCGTCTGGACGAGTACATAATTTCATATCATTGCATCATTTTCATTTGATCTCATCTTGATGCCCTAAATGTTGTTGGAAGAGGGCTATGTGATGATTATTTCAGATCTGTTTCCGCAAATGCACTTTTGTCATTTTTGCCATTATTAATGTGTGCATGCTATGATCCTGAGCTCTACATGTGTTTTGAAGTATGCCATGCCATCTTTAGAGGGGTGTATGCCATGTATTTTTGTGATCTTTGTGGTGACTAGCACAAGCATGCAAAGTAGCTTACTCAATGATGCTGATTTCAGGGACTTAGAATTTCACTAAGTCCTTGCTGTGTCATTATTTTTATGCCATATGTTCATGTTGTTTCCTAGTGATCCGTGCCTCTTTTGAGCATGATCAGTAAGGATGTTTTGTTGATAATGTTGTGCTCTATCCATCCATGTCTTTGTTTACAATTATGGAGTACCCTAGCTTGAGTCAATCGAGCTCTACTTTTGCTATAAAATGTTCCTGGCAGATTGTTAACATGTTTAGCAATTTTGCCAAGCTTGTTGTTGTTGATCCGTGCATGCTATGTTGTTGTTCTTGCCATGTCTAGCTTCTATGCCATGTCTATTTGCTGGATGTATGCTAGTTTGTGATGCAATGCCTCGTAGTGAGTGCATCGAGCTCGTAAACATGCCTACTTGTTAATTGTTTTGCCATGCTCCAGTTTTTCACCAAGTCTGAATCTGTTAATGTTTTTGCTATGTTCACATGCTTGCAATTGTATTTTTTGATCCCTTTTGGCTCATGGTCACTAAGGGACTTTTGTTATATGCTTAGAGTAGCTTTATACCATGCCTTGCTTTGCCATGATATGTTCCTGTAGTATGTAGTTATTGTGCTCTAAACTTTGCTTCCTGATGATAAATTCCTGACATGCTATTAATTTCACTAAGTCTGAACTAGTAATCTTTTGCACTTTTGCCATGCTTGTTTAAACCTGTTAATGAGTGAATTAGCCGTAGCTCAGTGTTCATCTTTTGTCAAGCATCACAAGTGGATCCCTGCCATGTATTTTGTTGCCATGTTTGAGTGCTGTAGCATATTTATCTTGATGCATTTAGGAGGCTACTTGTTGTTTATCGCAAACCGGTGCCATATTTGTTTTGCTTGCCATTTCCAAACCGTGCATCCGATTCCGGTGATCTTTATATCGATTTGAACTGAAATGAACTCATATTTCCAGTGGCACTCTTGGTTTTCCAAGTTGAGGCCAGGTTCTATCATTCCTTTGCAAATCATGCATTTGCATCGCATATCGCATCCCGCATATTATACCATGTTTGCATCATGTTGTTTGAGCATTTCACGTGGTTGATTGTGTTCCCTTTTGCTTGTTTTCTTGCTTTTGGTAGAGCCAGGAGACGAGTACGTGAACGAGGAGCCCGTTGAGTACACTTACGAGGATCAAGTCAACTCTGAGAACTTTGCAGGCAAGATGACCATACCCTCTAAATCACTTCTATCTTTGCTTGCTAGATGCTCGCTCTTTTGCTATGCCTATGCTACGATACCTACCACTTGCTTATTCATGCCTCCCAAATTGCCATGTCAAACCTCTAACCCACCTTGTCCTAGCAAACCGTTGTTTGGCTATGTTACCGCTTTGCTCAGCCCCTCTTATAGCGTTGCTAGTTGCAGGTGAAGATTTGGAGATCGTTCCTTGTTGGAACATGTTTATTGTTGGGATATCACAATATTATCTTGTTTATCTTAATGCACCTATAAACTTGGTAAAGGGTGGAAGGCTCGGCCTTATACCTAGTATTTTGTTCCACTCTTGCCGCCCTAGTTTCCGTCATATCGGTGTTATGTTCCCGGATTTTGCGTTCCTTGCACGGTTGGGTTATAATGGGAACCCCTTGACAGTTCGCCTTGATTAAAACTCTTGTCGCCCTAGTTTTACCATTCGCCACCTAGCCTCTTTTTCCCTTGGGTTTCCGGAGCCCAAGGGTCATCTTTATTAAACCCCCTGGGCCAGTGCTCCTCTGAGTGTTGGTCCACCTTGTCAGCCGCCGGTGGCCACCAGGGGCAACTCTGGGCTGGCCTACCGGAAGTTTGGACAATCCGAGTGTGCCCTGAGAACGAGATATGTGCAGCTCCTATCAGGATTTGTCGGCACATTCGGGCGGTGTTGCTGGACTTGTTTTACCATTGTCGAGGATGTCTTGTAACCGGGATGCCGAGTCTGATCGGATTGTCTTGGGAGAAGGAATATCCTTCATTGACCGTGAGAGCTTGTGATGGGCTAAGTTGGGACTCCCCTGCAGGGATTTGAACTTTTGAAAGTCGTGCCCGCGGTTATGGGAGGATGGGAATTTGTTAATGTCCGATTGTAGATGACCTAAAACTTTACTTAATTAAAATGCACCAACTGCGTGTGTAACCGTGATGGTCTCTTCTCGGTGGAGTCCGGGAAGTGAACACGGTGTTGGAGTAATGCTTGACGTAGGTTGTTCTAGGATCACTTCTTGATCATAGTTGTTCGACCATGCTTTTGCCTCCTCTTCTCGCTCTCTTTTGTGAGTATGTTAGCCACCATATATGCTAGTCGCTTGCTGCAGCTCCACATCATACCTTTACCTTTCCTTTAAGCTTAAATAGTCTTGATCGCGAGGGTGTGAGATCGATGAGTCCCCGTGACTCAAAGATTACTTCCAAAACCAGATGTAGGGACCGATGATACCGCTCCAGATGATATGACCGAGCTCAAGTGGGAGTTCGATGAAGACTCTCATCGTTACTATGTCTTTCCTAGATGATCAGTAGTGGTGTCCAGTTGGGGCGATCGAGGACTTTGTCGCATTTGGGGGTTGATCTTTATTTTGGTTCCGTAGTCGGACCCTAAGTGTATTGGATGAATGTAATGACTTATTTATGTATTTGTGTGACGTGGCGAGTGTAAGCCAACTATGTACTTTTCCCCTTTATTTATGTACATGGGTTGTTTGCGAAGATTACCTCACTTGCGACATTGCTTTCAATGCAGTTATGCCTCTAAGTCGTGCTTTGACACGTGGGAGATATAGCTGCATCGAGGGCATTACAGCTCCTTGGTGAATCCTGACTATATTGATCTAAAAAGATACGTACTGAACTACCCTCTCCGTCTCATTTTTTAGGCGTCTCAGTTTATAGGGCGTGCAGATAGTTCTAGGTCATCCATTTGACTAACTAAATATGAGTTACTATGTCACAAAAAGTATATCATTGGATTATTAAGCGGATGTAGTTTCTAAACATATACTGTTCATCACATATATAACCAGTTAAATTCTCAACCTAGAACGACGTGCATGCCATGTAAACCGGTACGGAGGAAGTATAGTAGTAAAAATGAGGTGATTTTACCGAGCGATCGGCGGGGGAGCATGGCATGTCTTGCGGTCCCACGTGTCATGATGTACCAAGGCGATACGCGTGTCCCTCTTGAGGCAGAAGCAATATTACATGGTTTGAGATGATGGTGAACTGAAGTGTGAAATAATGGTTGCTTCATCCATCTGGGAAGGTGCGGCATTGTGATTTGACGTCTCATTGCTCATTACTACTACTATTGGGTGGTACGACTAGGGTGCGTCCCCCTGCTGTTCTGCACTGTTATTTGGTGCTTGACATGTCGACCCGGTTGCTATATGTCCCACATGTCCGCGAAAGGAAGTAACATAATTCATGAAAGCGAGCATCGACAGAGGAGTACAAGCCATGGGTTGGGTTTTTGCTGCTTCGTGCGATCCATCGATAGAAACTCGGACTAAAAAAGGCGAGGGCAGGAAGGGAAACACGCAAATAAAGGTTGAGCGACTTAGTTTTGGGAAAATCTGATTTTACGAAGTACGTACCCACTAGGGTTTATGGGGCTCATCTAAAAAACATTCGTTTTTTCATTTTATAAGTCTCAATTCTACTACTAGTAGTAGTACCATCACATGTTAGATTTCGAGGTGCGTTAGATCACCCGATTCAAGCAGTGTCAAGAGAAAACTCACCAATGCATGTAGAAGTTCATGGAAATTTAGTGGTCATTCATGCATTCATTATAATTAATGCCTTGGTAAACATAACTTCTTGAGAAAAACGAGTGTACTAATTACCCGTGCAAACTAGGAGTACAAAATTAATTCGACCACTCACCGTCTACCTTGGTTGGAGAGATTTTGAAATTGAGCCATAAACTGGAAAGGAGGGAGTGGTAACTTTTGTCTCAATTACTATTTGTGGCCTTGTATAGATGCAAAATGTATTTTTTATATAGTGGCCTTGTATAAGTAAATGGAGGGAGTACTAAAGGACATATATATTCCAAACAATATGATAATCTCTCTAACCAAGGTAGTAGGGACGAGGAGTAAATGGAGGGAGTAGTAAAATTTTATCCTCGTCGTGCGAGCCACCCCACGTGTGGGCGAGGGAGCGGGCGTAAGGCGTACAATACTACTACTAGCAAGCAAGCTTCACCTCATCCTGCGAGCCACCGCGGCCATGGGCGGGGAAGACGGCGTACTAATCAAGCTTCTCCTCGTTCTGCAAGTTGACCGGACACATCAAAAGTACTCCAGTGTATAGAGCCTTGCCTCTAAGGTAGGTCCCACATGGTTTGCCTCTTTTTTAACATAACGCGTCAAGTCGCAATTTGTTTGTTCACCCGTGGTAGACGATCCTCCCTCCACCAACCAAGTGGACAACTAGTACACAGTCAAATTACCACGTGGGCTGCCTTTTCGTACAGAAATGAGCTCCACTGTGTACCCGCGCGGGTGTGGTTGGGAAAGATACGGGAGTACGTGCGCCATGCGTGCACCTCTTCTCTTTGTGCACGCCCCCCACCTACGTGGGTGTGTGTGAGAGATACAAACCTAGACAAATGGCTTGTGCGGAATAACTACTCTTCGTAAGCCATTGTAAGAGTGGACAAAATGGTGAAGGAGGAGATAGGGGAGCGGCGGAGGTGTGCGATTCTTGGCTGGCATTTGGCCTCGTTTAAATAAGAGATTAAATAGACGGCGGATGGGAGGAGCTCAGCCGATGTTGCATTTAATGCCGGACGTGTGTCCAGAGTGGGTTTCTCGGCTTCCACATGGGCGGGTTTCATGGAGGCGTTTGAATGCGGCAAGGAGGCATGTTCAGCCAGGCGTGCAGCGAGTGGCGCCCTCGACTCTGACGTAGGACACCACGCTGTTCTTCCACTGACGTGTGGGATCTTTTGGTACATGGCCTACATGTCAGTGACCCAATGCAGGCAGCGCATAGCAGAGGAACCTTTGGTGGGCCTGGGCGGTCAGAAGCAGGCATTTCATAAACCGATGATTGTTCATTGAGTGTGACATCATCCTTTTCATGTAGGTAAGCCTATTATGTTGATAGCCCATTCGATATGTTGTGATTCATAAAGACCGCTGCAAACATTAATGTTCTGCTTATCACAGATAAGATTGATTAATACCCGTAACAATCCATGTCCTTAACAAAGGGTGCATGCACGTATAGGTTGAGCGTGTGTCTTGCGTCGTGTGTTGTGTGCATGCAGGCGTGCGAGTGTTGCATGCATGCAAGGGTACGTTTCAGTGTTGCATGCATGTGTGCGTACGTGCATGTGTTCATGAGTGCATGTGTATGTGTCAGTGTTGCACGCCTGCATGTGTGCGTGTGTTCGTTATGTGTACATGTCAGTGTTGCACGCCTGCATGCGTGCGTGTCTTGCGTGCATGCATGTGTACGTGCGGGGTGAGGCTACACGTCAGACGACTGACTTTTTCATCTCTGGTCATTAGATTTTCCAGCCGTTGGATACGAAATCAAGGGCGTGTAGTTTATCATCAAACTCCACCCCCTTGAGCCGCCAGCCACCACCGGCCGAACCGCCGGCCCGCGCCGCCCCGCCCGCTCCGAAACCACTCCCCACCGTCGGTCCGCCACCGCACCGTCCATCCATATAGCCCCCCCGCGCCGAGCTTTTTCTCTGGCGATCCCCACCCCACTGCCCAATCAACGCCCCCCCACCGCCAGCGACTGCCAACCAGAGGTCTCACGACTTCGAGTACCCAGCGACCCCTAATTTATTACCATTTCTGTCCTTCATATACGAGCTGACGGGTGGGCCCTATGGTAATGTGCGCTGCTGAATGTGGACCGTTTGACTGGTCAATTGATCGTGTCATCAACAAATTACGGAGATGCATGATGAGCCAGTGACTGTATGACCACCCTAAAATGTATTTTATTAACACAGTACAGACTCAAACTACCATTTCTTTCTTTCATATATGGGCTGACGGGTGGGCCCCATGGTTACGCGCCCCGATGGTGCAACACTAGTTGCGCTACGTGGAATGTTTGACTGGTGAATTGATTGTGTCATCAACAAAATACAGAGTTATACGGGTGAGCCAGTGATCGTATAGTGTTGCGCCACGCAGAATGTTTGACTGGTGAATTGATTGTGTCATCAACAAAATACGGAGTTGTATGGGTGAGCCAGTGATCGTATAATCATGACATGTATTTTTTTAACACTGTACAGACGCGAGGGCTCATATATACGCACAAGCACTCACCGCTATAAGCACGCACACGCAGACCCTACCCCTATGAGCACCTTCGAGAGAGTGAGCCAGCATATGATCTTGAGATTTTACGAAGTCACCATAGGTGCCTCATAGTCGAGTGGAACGTCTCCTCCCACTGAACGCACATCGCCAGAAAATACTGAAATTAACACAGGATAAATGTGAGCACCGGGAGTTTAACCCTGGTGGGCTCGAGAAACCACTGTCCTCCTAACCATCCAACCACATGTTTGTTAGCACGAAAAAATATATGTGGTGACCGTGATGAGCTTATTATGAAGTCCGATGACCATATTGTGCTTTCGCTTCAAATACAATGACCGTAAGCATCGTCAACAAAATACGGAACACGCATCAAATGCAAAGTCCGTCAGTGTCATCAAGAAAATACGGAGACGTATCATGAGCTAGATACCGTATGATCACCACGAGAATGTATACGGTGATCGTAATGAGCATATTCTGAAGTCCAGTGACCGTATAGTGCCTTAGCTTGAAATACAGTGACCGTCACGCGTGAATGTGTCGTGGGCATGCATACTTTTAGAGGGCTGAGAGATAGTTTGTGTGTGTACATGAAAGTGGTGTAGAAAGAGGGGGTGTCCGGTGGAGACAAGGAGAGATATGCCCTTCGTTTCTCTTTCCCGTGACTAATATTTTAGGAGAATATATAAACATTCACAATGCAGAACAAATATTTTTGGATGCACCATGCAATTAACTTCCATGTATAACATTGTATTGTTGTATATGCTTATTTTCTTAGTGACCGATTGCGTGTGTGGTGTGGTGGGCACATCATTTCTAGTTGTGGTGGGTCAACATGAGGACTCATGGGTCACTTCCATCCTGCGCCACATAGGTTGGACCGAGACGCTTTATACGAAGACCCATGTGGGGGACTCGGCGTACCACACGAAGCTAGCTACCAGAGTCGCGGAGGACTCTATCCTCACTGGTGATAAGACGACTATATATGATTTGTAACCCTAGGCCCCCAGTATGTTATAGAAGCTTGGGGCTAGTTCGTCGATAGTATACACACACGCACAATGCCTGGTATTCACGTGTACTTTGTACACACCCCTATCACTAATATATAGTACCAGGAGTAGGCTTTTTCCTCAACTGCAAGGGTCTGAACTAGGGTAAAACTTTGCTTCGTATTACCATCCAGCCTAATAGTCAAGGATATCCTACCGAATGATATGATGGAATCATATCTGCCAACTACTAAGAGAGGTGTGTCTGGGGGGGCAATGTGTGCGAGAGAGGCCTAAAGATAATGTGTGTGCGGGAGACACGTAGGCACATATATGTGCATGTAGAGGGCTAGTACAGACCGTGTGTGTGTATATATGCTTGTGAGAGAAATACTGTTTTCCAACTGAGATTGGTACATAGTAGTCAGAAAGAGAGAGAGATACAGAGAGAGCATGTGCGTGAGACTCCCTGACACCACGAGAGAGATTGTGAGCATGTGTGAAAGAGAAATGCTGATGCATATAAAGTGTATGCACTTATGCGGTAGATAGAGAGATATATAGCGCGTTTCTGGGAACGGGCCGAGGCATAGTGCATCTACGTGTAAAAGGCGGTTCTACACATTAAATTAAATATAAATGGCATTATTATTTGTGGATGAGATCATCAATTTTGCAAATTGCGTATGGACGAAAATCGATCTATCAGACACCCATACTCTATTGAATTCTAGCATGTGCATGTATTTATTTCATATTATCGATCCATAGAGTGAGAGCGGTTTGAAATACAGGCAATGGATGCTTTTGCAATTCATATATAAACATTAATTAGTGCACTCCATGTTGTTAGTGTGAAGCACTTTATACATTTGTCACCTGCATGGATACATTTCAAATTGCTAGCTACGAAATAGAATACATTTCGAATTCAACATAAAGGGGGTTTCGAAGATTCGAATTCATTGGAAGTGCATTCATCTATTTGAACCTGAGATAATGGCATTTGTAAATCAGATGTAAAAGGGGACATCAATCTTTGTTGTGCGTTTGAACATGCTATATATATTCATATGCATGTCTAACTTTTTTTTGCAACCAAGGAGATTATATCTGGAACCATGCATGAACTGAGGTAAGTTGCATATTTTTTAATATATACTCGTGTACAATGTATATTCAAATGTACCCCCTCCATTCCAAAATAATCGTAGCTTTAGGATTTTCAAGAGTAAAGATTTGTGAAGTTTGACAAATCCTGAAAGTTCAATTCAAGAGAACCGAAAACGTTAATGCTTCTGCTCCCAAATACTGAACGAAGCGCCAAATAGGCCTCTGGTCACCCGAAACCACGCGAGACTAATGTTTGGTGGTAGGAAATTACTGTCCTGACTCTGGCCCGTGTAGGCCAGCCCAATGTCCAAAGGTCTAAACCCGTGTAGGTTTGTAACTTCACCATGACTCCAGTCTCAACCGCCTCCGAGAAGCATTCATACGCCGTGGGCGCCTAAACACCCATGCGCTCGGCCCAAATCTATCCCGCCCACATTTGGGACACCTGAGATTACTGTCCTACCCCCAACCCGCAATATGTCCGGAATTTTAGATGGGGGCAAAGTTTGTAACTTTCCCCAAATTTCAAACAAGCGCGTCCCAAACCGAAACATTGTTCCCCCTTAGTTCCTCGCCTCCCTCTGTTTCCCCATTCATACTCTGTGGCTGCCAAAACGCCCTCTCCACCAGCCGTGAAAACCTAGCCTCCTCCGTCCTCCACCCCATAGCACCCAATCAACCGCCGCCCTCCTCCATCACGCCGGAACCGGTACCCCGACGTCGTCGTCCAACACAACTGCAACGCCCTCAAGGACTTAGCAGCTGAAGCCGAGGTAGAGCTGCCTCCACGACGCCGACGCCGACGTGCGCCGTACCAGAACCACTCCGACCATGCCGTGCCGCGCGTCACTGCTGCCGCTCCACTATCGCAACCGTCCACCACACCAGAGTTGTTCCCGCTACGCTATCGTTCGCCGCCTCGGATCTAGTTCCCTACCACCGATAGACAGCCACCACACCACACCCAACAACTTGGCAATGGGTTCGTCCAAGGCTCCACCGTCCTCCACAACTTCTCGTTTCCAGCGAACCACAAGAAGATCGTTGGAAAAACAGAAGGAGGACACATCACTGCCGGTAGAAAGAGGTACTCCTCTTCCCTTATTCATGCAAACCTTACGTATCTGCTCACACCATATTCATCCCACGAAAGAAACTAGTTGAGCGCTTCTTACTGCATCTTCTTCATGATACTAAATGCACAAGGTTTCCTCCCTTTACTATTTCACCTTTGCTAGAGGTCAGGAGCCCGCCTGGATTTCAATTCAGGGTCAGTTGAACCGCAATTAAAAGGAGCAGCACCCGCTTAGGCGCGTGAAGCACCTAGTCCGCCTGTTCGCCAGGGAAGCGGCACATCGATGTCTATCATAGGGATGTGGTGCGCAGGAGCTGCTTGCGCCCGGTCTGGAGGTTGGCGGGGCTTGAATGGATGGCCGGGGGTGGTGCCAAGCACGACGGTGCAGTGAGGTCGAGGGGAGGGCGCAGGCAGGGGACTGGGCCGGTGGTCGCTAGCGTTTTGAGGAAGATCGTCAACACTGACTGGCTGGACGTAGATGAAGGCGATCTGCCTGTTCTTTGTACATCGGACGGTGCAGAAAAAATGGGCTGACCTATTTGTTTTTAGTCGACTGTTATATTTATAGAATCTTGTAGCAATTTAGTGTGCCATGCATGTTGTAGAGCTATCATATGTCTCCCATCATTTATTTCTCACCGACTTGCTATCTACTACCTTTACATTGTACTATTTGTGCACACACTTCACCCATACTCACACTATTGTTTTTTTATGCATGGGTATTTCAGACTCTAACGCAGTGTTGATGAATGCAGAAAAGAAAAGACAGAAGTCGCTCCAGTGTAATTCGAAGATAAGCACTAAGTGTTTCAGCGTTATAAAGGGTGTAGTGTCAGTAGTTGGAGACAGTAAACGTAGCTCTGCAGTTGATGATCTCAATTGCCACACACAACCATCCCAGGTGCTTGCTTTAACTTCGCGTTGTCAAATGTGGTTGCATGTTGCATATGGTGTCTAGCTTGTATTGCTTCCAATTTGGTTAAATTGCATCTGCTTACTTTACACATTATACCTTTGATAATGGCATGCCTTCCTGTTTTTGATACATACTACATATGTCTAATAACCATGTTCGTACATAAAAGTAATGCTCTTTTGTATCCCTCGTCAATCACTTATGATGAGCCAGTCACCCCAATGGGTTACTGTGAGACGCTATACTCGTTTAAAGAGTGCAGAGTCATCCTCCCCACATGATTCTCAAGAAACAACAAGGCTAAATGAAGATAGTCAACGTAGCTCTCTAGTTGATGACCGCAATTCCCCGACACCACCATCATGGGTGCTTGCTCTAACTTCGTAGTGTGATATGTGGTTGCATGTTGCATACGATGTCTAGCTTGTAATGCTTCTAATTAGGGTAATTTGCATCTGCTTAGTTTACACATTATACCTGTGAATATGACATGCCTTCCTATTTTTAGTACACACTACATCTATGTGTTAACCTTGTTCTTACATGAAACTACATCTCTTCTATATCCTGCATCAATCACTTATGATGAGTCACCTTTATTCGTTGCATATTGCATATTATTTCTATCCTGTTGCCATGTACTGCTTCTAATTTGGTCAAATACATTTGTTAGGGCACCCTTTTAATTTGGCAGAGTGATATTGGTTTCATCTTTCATATGGTTTCTAGCTTGCATTGATTCTAACAAGTTCAAGCACCTTGTGCTTAGTTTACACTTTATACATCATACATGTCAACATGTCACGCCGTCCTGTTTTTCATACATATTCCATCCTCCTATCATGTGGTTGCCTTACATGAAAGTAGTGTTCGCCAGTATCATGCATCAATGAGTTCTTAAAAGCAAATTTTATTCCTTTTTCTTGTGGGTTTGACTTGATAAGGAAAAATCAAGAAAGAGGAAGGAAAAGGTAAGGAAGGCGATGATGGTGGTCCTTTGCAGCAACATAAACGGAGCATCTGTGATGATTCTCCTTGTACTGATAGTGCATTACAAGGTCCAAGTCTCCGCTCCCCTACTCCACCATCCAAGGTGCTTGCTCTAACTTAGCAGTGTGATATCTGGTTGCGTGTTACATATGGGCCTGTATTGCTCCTAATTAGTGTAAACTGCATATGCTTAGCTTACACATGATACGTGTGAATATGACATGCTTTCCTGTTTTTGGTACATACTATATTTGTCTATCGCACCATGTTCTTACATGAAACTACTCTTCTTGTGTATCCAGCATCAGTCACTCATGATGGGACACCTTTAAGTTGGCAGTGTGATATTGGTTTGCGTCTTGAATATGATTTCTAGCATGTATTGCTTCTAGTTTGATGAACGCCACCTATGACGAGACAGTTTTAACTTGGCAGAGTGATATTGATTGCACCTTCCATATGGTGTCTAGTTTGAAGTGCTTCTAATTTGTTGAAGTGCCTTATGCTTAGTTACCACATCATAGGTGTGAATATGTCAAGCCGTCCATTTTTTCGTACATATTCCATCCTCATATCATGACTTTGCCTTTCATCAGAGTAGTTTTCGTCAGTATCATGCATGAATGAGTTCTGAAGAGCGAATTATATTCCTTTTTCTTATCTGTTTGACCTCACAATGCAAAATCAATAAAGCTGAAGGAAATTGACAAGGCATTGGATGATGGTGGTCCTTCCGAGCAACTGAAATGGAGGTTCTCTACAGATTCTACTCAGCCATCCTCCCAACAAGATTCGCAAGACAACACAAGGATAGACAGTCAACGTAGCTGTGTAGATGATGAGCACATCTCCCCTACTCCACCATCACAGGTGCTTGGTCTAACTTGGAACGGTTATATGTGGTTGCATTTTCCATATGATGTCTAGTTTGTATTGCTTCTGATTATATTGAATTGCATCTGCGTAGCTTACAACTTATACCGGCAACAATCACTTACACATACACCACATTTAACTTGGGACTGTGATGTAGGTTGCATCTTGCATTGTCTTCTAGCTTGTATTGCTTCTAATTTCTTGAATTGGCACTTACGATGAGACACTTATTACCTGATAGACTGATATTTGTTGCTTGTTCATATGGTGCCTAGCTTTCATTTCTTCTAATTTTGTTGAAATGCCTTCCGCTTACTGTTTTTTCATACATATTCCATCCTCCTATCGTACGTGTGAATATGAAACGCTATCTTTTTTGTATATATTCCATCCTCCTATCCTGCGCTTGCCTTACATCAAAGTAGTGTTTGTCTGTATCATGCATCAACTAGTTATGCAGTGCTAATTTTATTCATCTTCTTGTGGTTTTGACTTCATAAGGCAATATCAGAAAATAGGAAGGAAAAGAGTAAGTTAGGGGATGTTGGTGGTCCTCCACACTGACGCAAACAGAGACTCTCTAGATTTTCCACTACTACTGCTAATGAAGTTGAAGTATCAAGTCTACATGATGAGTTCATCTCCCGTACTCCACCATCGCAGGTGCTTGCTCTAAGTTGACAGTGTGATAATTGGTTTCGTGTTGCATATGTCGTCTAGCCTGTATTTCTTCTATTTTGATTAAATTGCACCTGCTGAGTTTATACGTTATACATGTGCATATGACATGGCATTCTGTGTCTAGAATACACTTCATCTATCTATCATACCATGTTCTTACATCAAAGTACTGTTGTTGTGTATCCCGCATCAGTCACTCATGATTGGACGTGAAAGTGCTAGTGATCGACTAGAGGGGGGGTGAATAGGCGATTTTTATAAAAGTCTTCAAAACATGGAAGTTTCGAAAACAAACAATAGAAATAAACCTATTACCATGCAGCGGAAGGTAGACTACCCTAGGCAAACCATAGTCAAGTATTCAATGAAGTGAAAGCGTAATGACTAATAGCAGCTAGGCAGTAAGGATCAGGTAGGAAGATATTGTAAAGCCAATCAGAACAAGTAATCACTCAGTGAAGCCAAATGGTGATGCAATCGTACAATGACTTCACAAGGACCAACAGTAAGTAAAGGGAAGGGAGGGATGAAACCAGTGACTCATTGAAGACAATGATTTGTTGGACCAGTTCCAGTTGTTGTGACAACTGTACGTCTGGTTAGGGAGGCTGAGATTCAACTCAGAAGACCTCGTCTTCACCTTATTCCCCTTGAGCTAAGGACACCCAGTCCTTGCCCAGACTTCCGAACCTTCACAGACTTCTACCTGTGTTATCCTGCAATTCCCACAAACACATTAGTCCCTCAACTAGGTTTGTCGTCAATACTCCAAAACCAACTAGGGGTGGCACTAGATGCACTTACAATCTCCCCCTTTTTGGTGATTAATGACAAACTAGTTGAAGTTTTCAACGGGGAATATAATATGTGAAATTGTAAAGGATAAGGAATTGTCTTCATAATTGCAAGGGCTCCCCCTGAAGATGTGCATATAAGTAATTTGCTTTTGGAATGCAAATGCACATGGCAGGTTGTACTTGTGGAGATCCTCTTCAACTTATGATGACAATTCATCATGCATGAAAGGTATGTGAAGATAATGAACATGCATAATGGTAAATGGACGTCTGCAAAATGATCTAAGTGCGGAATTTATCGTCGCACATGCGGAATTTATCATCGCATCACAAAATAGCAAATAAGTAGCAGACGACCATCGAGTTTAAGTGTTACAAATCAAAGAACCAAATGTATGAAAATGAGAGTTGGAAACACTAGGCAAAACATAAAGTAACCGCCCATATGGACCCGCTTGAAGACTATCAAACTCATAAGCTTCTCCCCCTTTTGTCAGTGAGGACCAAAAAGGTTTGAAGACATAGAGCATCTACTCGTTCCCACGAAGAGTAGGTGAGGCAGCAGGGTCGTCGGTGGTGTTCGGCGGTGCAGAAGAACTTGGGGCAGTGTCGAGGCGTGTAGAAGTAGGGGGCAGTGAAGTGGCATCATCTTCGTCCTCGATCACTCTGGCATTCATAGTTGCCGCAGAGGAAGAAAACTCAGAGTCTTCAAGAGATGGGGTTCGTCGCAGCAGAGCCCTTCTGGGAGGTGTGGAGTCAAACTTGAAACGTTCAGAGAAGCCATCCTCTTGAAGATCATCCTCAGGACACATAAGCGTCAGCCCTTTCCATGTACACCGACAAGTTTCATGGGAAACAAAGGCATTCTTGGTGGCAAGATGGCGAATGCGGTTGACATCCACCAAGAGGCTTTGCATTTGGCGCTTCAGCCAGTCATGATGCCTATCCTGTTTCTGATGAAGAGCAACCAGAAGCTCTCGGTCATTGAGAACACGAGATCGCTTCTTGAGAAAGGCTTCTTTGAGCTCGTGCAGCATGATCTTGAAGTTCTTGACCTTTTGCACACTGAGCTTGGCCATATGCTTCTTGAACTGAGCTTTCTCAAAGTCAATCTTCTGCTTCAGTTCAAAGATGCGCTGGGCTATAGCTAACTCTGAAGCAATGGCGCCATGGAAAGAGACACTAAGGCCAATGGGAAGTTGCAGATCTTCAAAGCTAAGGTTGGGCGTGTCAAACCACTCATCGATGAAGTCGTGGATGATTGCCACGTCAAAGAGAGGAAAATTGTTGAAGATTTCTGCTTCTTCTTTGCTCTTGATCAGTTGCTCAAGAGCGTCATCTGCAAGATCTTCATCACTGGATAGATCAATGGTATCGTTGCGCAGAATAGCAGCAGCAGTCAGTTCTTGGCTGGTATGTGGCAGAGGCATCTTGACTCTCAGGGGCTTGGAGATGCGTGACAGATCTTCAGACTGCACACAGTCTTTAGGAGGTACAGTAGCCAGTGGCTTTGCCCGTGAGATTTTTGGTGCTGAGGCAGGCTTTGAAGCTTTAGGCAGCTTTGGCTTCTGCGGCTTTGGAGTAGAAGCTGGGGCTTCATCAGTGTCATCATCATCATCAGAATGATCCACTTTGGCACCTTGAACAGAGATGTGAGTGATGAGGCCATCCAGGTTGTAGAATGGACCGATGACATTGGGTTCAGCATCGCGGGTGCCATCTGCACGGGGAGCAGAGGGACCAGGGTTGAAGTCTAGTCCCAATGACTTCTTGTTCTGCTTTGCCGAATTCTGGGCAAACTGGAAGTTGCGCTTGAATAGATTGTCGTCACGACACCAGAGCAGTGACGATGGGTCAGCATCCGTAGGCTGTGGTCCACGGATCATGTAGGGATAGAAGCCTTGTTCAATGGCTTCATCTCTGGACCTGGGTTGAAGATTTTTGTATAGGATGTCTCCCCATGGTCGCTTGATGGCATTCTTTTCAGCATATTCCTTTGTCACAAATCTGTACTTGAACCACTGTTCTGCCCAATATCGTCGAATCCATTGGATTCGTGTCTTGTACAGTTCTGAGAGGTCATCGGGCAGATCTCTTGATGTCTCACATCGACGCTTTCTGCCACCCTTCCTTGCTAATTTCTCTGATGCCATGAACTTTAAACTGAATGGCTTCAATACGTTCAAAGGCTTCAAGGGATTTCGCTTGCTGGACAAACAGGAACTGGCTTCGGGAGAATTTATGTGATGCTGTAAGAATTCTGCAAATGAATGCAGACTATGAGAATCAAGGGATTCTCCCACGGAAATGTACCTATGACAGCACTAAGGTGCGAGGGAAGGGGAAGAGGTCATATGCATTCTCATAAGATTTTGAAGATAAATCAGTTTAGAAGACATTGACCTCATCGTGCGAAGACATTCACTCATAGATAAGGAGTTGGTTCCAGATTTGTACGAATCCACAGATCAGTACAAGTGAGGAATCTAACTACTTTGTGAAGCATAAGTGAACATACTAGGCATAATATGAGATGCAGTATGAAGTGGATCCAACTTGTGTGAACAGAAACTGCTTGTGGTAGAAAGTGACGAATCTATAGGATCAAAGAGGCCATAAAAAAGGAAGTTTTATTTACCACACAAGAAACTGCTAGATGGAGTGGAAGAGGAGGCCGAGCAGTTCAATCGTCCGTGCCCTAACTTGGCGACGGAGGACACCTACGGCGACGGCGGAGAAGACGATGTTCGCGGCCGGCGTCGGAGAGGTCATGGCAGCTAAGCGCTTCGTCGCCGGCGTCATCGAGGGCTAGCAGTGGCGCTAGGGTTCGTGCGAGAGTGGAAGAAGGATAATGACTGTGGTGAGGCATGTATTTATAGGGACAGGGACGGCACAACGTTATTACACAGGTGCCCCTAGCGATTCACATCTGAAGAACACGTGGCCATCATGCACCCTATCGGAGGTTGTTCCACGTTCCCACGCATGCCTACATTGTCGGGTGGTCGTTCCCACTTCTCCGGGTTTCAGGTGAAGGAATTGGCATTGAAAATGGACTTAATGTTTGTCTCTGTATCTTCTGCTGACAAGGACGCAGAGAAAACATTCGACAGTTTCAATAGAATGCATATGATTTGGAGAGATAGAGTTTGAGATAGAAAGCATAGAGAGGTTAGGGTCCAATCACATTCAGTTAGTTCAAAAGATTCAACAAGAAGACATAGCTATAAGTGAATGCTGTAGAGGACAAAACACTATGTGTATATATATATGTGAAAAAGACAATCAAATCAACATAGTGAAGATAATCATGAGGACAAGTTGAGAATGAAGACAAACAAAATGTGAAGACATAGCAAATGTAACGCCATGGGTAAAACACTTCAAACAGAAGAATTTGGTGGTGGCGTTACCCACCGTATAGGAAGTATTAGACCCAGACACGGCACACAATTATCGTGGCGCTCCGAAGTCAAATTCCACATTAATGTGTTCACACTTAGAATGTATGTCTTCATTGATTGAAGATATACTTTACTTCGTGTGTTGCACATCTAAGTCATCAATATGCATAAGTGTTAGGATGTGTGCCTGATCACTAGACATTTGAGGATTCCAAGATATTTAGCTCACACCGTAACTTGCAAAATATCTTCTCATCCAAGGGCTTGGTGAAGATATCTGCCAATTGCTCTTCAGTGTTGACGTGTATGATATCAATATCTTCCTTCACAACATGATCTCTGAGAAAGTGATGACGAATTTCAATATGCTTTGTCTTCGAGTGCTGAACTGGGTTGTTGGCAATCTTGATGGCGCTTTCGTTGTCGCAGTAGAGTGGCACTTGCTTCAGATGAATGCCATAGTCTTTGATGGTTTGCTTCATCCACAGAAGCTGAGTGCAGCAAGATCCAGCATCAATGTATTCAGATTCAGCAGTGGAGAGAGATACACAGTTCTGCTTCTTTGAAGACCAACATACAAGTGATCGTCCCAGAAAATGACATGTGCCTGATGTAGACTTGCGATCCACCTTGTCACCAGCATAATCAGCATCCGAGAATCCAACTAGATCAAACTCTGAGCCCTTTGGATACCATAATCCTAGAGTTGGAGTGTAAGCCAAATATCTAAGAATTCGCTTCACAACTAAGTGATGTGATTCCTTTGGTGCCGCTTGGAATCGAGCACACATGCAAACACTAAGCATAATATCTGGCCTAGATGCACATAGATAAAGTAAAGAACCAATCATGGAGCGGTATACCTTTTGATCGAACTCTTTACCATTGTCATCGGGACCCAGATGATGTTTGGCTGGCATTGGCGTCGTGAAGCCTTTGCAGTCTTGCATACCAAACTTCTTCAGGTAATCTTTGAGATACTTCTCTTGAGATATAAAGATGTCGTTGCGTTGCTGACGTATTTGAAGACCAAGGAAGAACTTCAGCTCACCCATCATGGACATCTGATATTGCTCTTGCATCATATATCCAAACTCTTCACTGTATTTCTGATTGGTGCAGCCGAAGATAATGTCATCCACATATATTTGGCACACAAACAGTTCACCATCATATGTCTTCATGAAGAGAGTGGGGGTCGAGGGAACCAGATTTGAAGCCTTTGCTCTTCAGGAAGTCTTTGAGTGTGTCATACCAAGCCCGAGGGGCTTGTTTGAGCCCATACAGTGCCTTGTTGAGCTTGCATACCATGTCAGGATGTTTTGGATCTTGAAAGCCAGGTGGTTGTGCGACATACACTTCTTCTTCAATCTTGCCATTGAGAAAAGCGCTCTTCACATCCATTTGATACAGAAGTATGTTATGATGATTTGCATAGGCTAGCAGTATGCGTATGGCTTCAAGTCTAGCCACAGGAGCAAATGTTTCATCGAAGTCAATCCCTTCAACTTGAGTGTATCCTTGAGCAACGAGACGAGCTTTGTTTCTGACAACTTGACCATGCTCATCTTGCTTGTTGCAATATATCCATTTGGTGCCTATTATATTGTGCTTCCGAGGATCAGGACGCTTAACCAGTTCCCATACATTATTCAGCTCAAACTGTTGAAGCTCTTCTTGCATAGCTTGAATCCATTCAGGTTCCATGAAGGCTTCTTCAACTTTCTTGGGTTCTGTTATTGAGATGAATGCGAAGTGCCCACAGAAATTTTCTAGATGTGTTGCCCTTGAACGAGTGAGTGGAACTGGTGCATTGATGCTATCAATTATTCTCTCAATTTGCACTTCATTTGCAACACGAGGATGTACAGGACGAAGATTTTGCTCTTGCTGATCATTATAATTGTTAGATGGATTGTCTTCAGGCTGAGTATTGTCTTCAGGTTGATCAGGTGCGGAGATGATAAGTTCTTCTTCAGGTTGAGCTTTAGAAGGTATGATTTCTCCAGTTCCCATAAGTTTGATTGATTCACTGGATGGAACTTCATCTAGCACATTTGGCAGCTGCTCTCTTTGTGAGCCGTTAGTTTCATCGAACCGCACATCCACTGTGTCAACCACTTTGTAATGAAAGAGATTGAAGACTCTGTAGGAGTGCGAATCCTTTCCATATCCAAGCATAAAACCCTCATGTGCTTTTGGTGCAAATTTTGGCGTGTGATGTGGATCCTTGATCCAACACTTGGCACCAAATACTCTGAAGTAACTGACATTTGGCTTCTTGCCAGTAAGGAGTTCATAGGATGTCTTGTTCAGAAGCTTGTGAAGATAAACACGGTTGATGATATGGCATGCAGTGTCAATGGCTTCAGGCCAGAATTTTCTTGGAGTCTTGTATTCATCAAGCATCGTCCGAGCCATCTCAATAAGTGTTCTGTTCTCACGTTCGACGACGCCATTCTGCTGTGGCGTGTACGGAGCTAATAATTCATGTGTGATGCCGAAAGTATCAAGATATGTATCAAGGCCAGTGTTCTTGAATTCAGTGCCATTGTCACTTCTGATGTGCTTTATCTTCGTGCCATAGTTGCTCATTGCTCGATTGGCGAAGCGTCTGAAGACATCCTGCACTTCAGTCTTGTAAAGGATTATATGCATCCAAGTATATCTTGAATAATCATCAACAATGACAAAGCCATAGAGACATGCAGTAGTAGTAAGACTTGAGTAATGAGTGGGACCGAAAAGATCCATGTGTAGCAGTTCGAAGGGTTGAGTCATTGTCATGATTGTCCTCGAGGGATGCTTGGCCCTCATCATCTTTCCTGCTTCACAGGCACCACATAAGTGATCCTTCATGAACTTGATGCCCTCGATGCCTATGACATGCTTCTTCCTTGCAAGGGTGTGGAGGTTCCTCATGCCAGCATGCCCTAGCCTTCGATGCCAGAGCCATCATTCAGAAGCTTTTGCTAGAAGACATACTGCAAGTTGTGGTCCTGCTAAGAAATCTACCACATACAAATCATCTTTTTGATACCCTTCAAACACTAGAGACTTGTCAGATTCCATTAGTACAAGGCAACGATATTTTCCAAACATCACAATCATGTTTAAATCGCAAAGCATTGAGACAGACATTAAGTTGAAACCAAGGGATTCAACAAGCACGACTTTATCCATGTGTTGATCCTTTGAGATTGCAACTCTACCTAGACCCAATACCTTGCTTTTACCAGTGTCAGCAAATGTGATGTGACTTTTGTCTGATGGACGTAAAGTTGAGTCCATGAGAAGGCTTCACTTGCCAGTCATGTGATTTCTACACCCACTATCAATAATCCATTCTGAAGCAGCTGGTGTCGTACCCTACAGTGCAGTTAGGGGGATAGGCTTCACGAAGAGAATTGTGAAGCAAAAACATTTGACGAACCAGTGGATTATTAAAGCTTAGGTCGAGATTAGGACTGATAGGGCAAGTTGCAAGCGATTTAGAAACAAAGTACATAGTAAGACCATTTGGGCATTTGATCTTGCGCCCTACAAGATGTTTAAGGTCCCCAGCAATAGTGTCAGACGATTGTGGTTTTCGGCTGGAGACCTTTCCCTACAAAAGAGAGTTAAGCTTTCTTAGCCACCCACATCTTCGGGGGTGGCTTCGAAGTAATGAGTCTAAGTGCAGCATCTGAGAACTTTGGCTTTGGAGCCCTAGCAAAAAGTCTTGCAGGTGGACAGTAGTACTCATAAGAATAAGCAGAATAGTTCTTGGTGTTATGAACATGGCGGTTTAAAGGACCGCGCTCATATTCATAGGCCTGAGTATGGCTTCCCTGCAAAACATTTGCGTTAGTTTGACTCCGGTGAGTCCTCTGTCTGTATGAAGCCTTTGGACCGTATGAAGCCTGTGGTCTGGGGTTTGTCTTCTTCACCTGTGGTGTCATGATGACATTCACAGGAAGATTCTCCAAACACCTTTTCGGCACCCAGATCTTCTTCATAGGCGGTCCATTCCTGTAGTTAGTACCAATGTACCTGGCAAACACTTCACCATTCTGATTCTTAAACAGTTTATAGTTTGCATCAAAGGATTCATCAATGACAATGGGGTTAGCACAAGTGAAGCCAGATAGAGTGGATGGATCTGCTGAAGGTTCCTTTGCAGCAACCCATGTGGTTTTGGGGTACTGCTCAGGTTTCTTGTAAGATCCATCAGCATTCATTTTCCTTACGAACCCAACACCCTCTTTCCTAGGGTTTCGGTTCAGGCTCTGCCTTTTGAGGACATCACAAAGTGTCTGATGCCCTTTGAGACTTTTGTACATCCCTGTTTCAAGCAGTGTCTTCAACCTAGCATTCTCATCAGCAATAGCAGTGGTGTCCTCAGCAGAGGGGTTAGTTTCCACATCAACAGTTGAAGATATTGCAACAGTAGCAGCAGTAGAGCATTCAGCAACAGAAGTAGCGTTATCACGCTCAATGCATTTAAGACATGGTGGTTCAAATCCTTCCTGAGCTGAACTGATCTGTTCGGCGCGAAGTGACTTGTTTTCCTTTTGAAGATCTTCATGAGCCGCTCTCAATTTCTCAAGATCTTGCTTCCTTTGAAGATAATCATAGCGAAGCCTTTCATGAGCTGTTGAGAGCGTTTCATGACGACTTTCAAGTTCCTCATACTTAACGTGAAGATTTTTTATGTCTTCAATTAAGGACTGAGATCGAGTCATTTCAGCATCTAACAGATCATCGCTTTTGTCTAATAGTTTTTGAATGTGTTCCATGGTTTTCTGTTGTTCAGTTGCAATTTTAGCAAGTGTTTAGTAGCTGGGTTTGGAACCACAATCAGAGTCATCGTCACTAGATGTTTGATAGTGAGTAGTGCGTCTGTTTACCTTGGCACCACATGCCATAAAGCAGTAGGAAGGAGCGGTGTAGTCCTTGTCATTTGCATCGGTGTCGGTGATGAAGTCATTGTCTTCAGTGTTGAAGATGGACTTGGCAACGTATGTTGTAGCCAGATTTGCAACGCCAGAATTGGACTCCTCCTCAGACTCCACCTCCGCCTCCTCAGAAGTGGACTCATCCTCAGAGTCCATTTCCATGCCAACAAACACACGTGCCTTGCCAGATGAGCTCTTCTTGTGTGATGAATACTTGGAGGAAGACTTGGAAGAAGATTTTGAGTATTTCTTCTTCTTGTCGTCAGAGTCATACTCCTTGCTCTTCTTCTTCTTATTGTTCTCATTGTCCCACTGTGGACACTCAGAGATGTAGTGACTAGGTTTCTTGCACTAGTGACATGTTCTCTTCTTGTAGTCATGAGAAGAAGCTTCATCATTCCTTGAGCTTGATCGTGAAGACTTTCTGAAGCCTTTTTTCTTGGTGAATTTTTGGAACTTCTTTACAAGCATAGCAAGCTCCCTTCCAATGTCTTCAGGATCATCAGAACTGCTGTCAGACTCTTCTTCAGATGAGGAGACAGCCTTTGCCTTTAAGGCACGAGTTCGCCCATAGTTGGGACCATAGATGTCTCTTTTCTCAGAAAGCTGAAACTCGTGTGTGTTGAGTCTTTCAAGTATGTCAGACGGATCGAGTGTCTTGAAATCAGGACGTTCTTGAATCATCAGGGCTAGGGTGTCAAACGAACTGTCAAGTGATCTCAGGAGTGTCTTGACGACTTCATGCTTGGTGATCCCAGTAGTGCCAAGGGCTTGAAGCTCATTTGTGATGTCAGTGAGTCGATCAAACATGAGATGGACATTCTCATTGTCATTTCTCTTGAAGCGGTTGAAGAGGTTGAGATGGACACTGATTCTCTGATCTCTCTGGGTTGAGACGCCTTCATTGACCTTGGAGAGCCAGTCCCAGACTAGCTTAGATGTTTCCAAAGCACTCACGCGGCCATACTGTCCTTTGGTCAGATGACCACATATGATATTCTTGGCAGTAGAGTCCAGTTGAACGAACTTCTTGACATCAGCAGCAGTGACACCTTCTCCAACCTTGGGAATGCCGTTCTTGATGACATACCATAGGTCGACATCAATGTCTTCAAGATGCATGCGCATCTTATTCTTGCAGTATGGATATTTAGTTCCATCAAAGACGGGGCACGCAACAGAGACTTTGATTATCCCTGCAGTCGACATAGCTAAAACTCCAGGTGGTTAAACCGAATCACACAGAACAAGGGAGTACCTTGCTCTGATACCAATTGAAAGTGCTAGTGATCGACTAGAGGAGGGTGAATAGGAGATTTTTATAAAAGTCTTCAAAACATGGAAGTTTCGAAAACAAATGATAGAAATAAACCAATTACCATGCAGCGGAAGGTAGACTACCCTAGGCAAACCATAGTCAAGTATTCAATGAAGTGAAAGCGCAATGACTAATAGCAGCTAGGCAGTAAGGATCAGGTAGGAAGATATTGTAAAGCCAATCAGAACAAGTAATCACTCAGTGAAGCCAAATGGTGATGCAATCGTACAATGACTTCACAAGGACCAACAGTAAGTAAAGGGAAGGGAAGGATGAAACCAATGACTCGTTGAAGACAATGATTTGTTGGACCAGTTCCAGTTGCTGTGACAACTGTTCGTCTGGTTAGGGAGGCTGAGATTCAACTCAGAAGACCTCGTCTTCACCTTATTCCCCTTGAGCTAAGGACACCCAGTCCTCGCCCAATCACTCTGGTAAGTCTTCAAGGTAGACTTCCGAACCTTCACAGACTTTGTTCACCGACGATCCACAATGACTCTTGGATGCTCAGAATGGGACGCCTAACCGGCTGGAGGATTCACAGTCCTCAAGTGTAATAAGTCTTCAGATCACACAGACAAGAAGACTTAAGTGATGCCTAACACTCTTTGGCTCTGGGTGGTTAGGGCATTATCCTCTCAAGGAATTCTCTCTCAAAGGCTTCGAGGTGGGTTGCTCTCAAATGACAAAAGCCGTACTTTAACTCTGAGCAGCCAACCGTTTATGGTTGTTGGGGGTGGGCTATTTGTAGCCACTAGGCAACCCAACCTGATTTGTCCGAAATGACCCTGGGTCACTAAGGAACTGACACGTGTTCCAACGGTCAGATTTCAAACACACACGGCAACTTTACTTGGGCTACAAGCAAAGCTGACTTGTCCAACTCTGAACAAGATTCGCTCTCATAGTCTTCACTCGAAGACATAGGTTTTGGTTAAGCATCACTTCAGTCATTCTGACTGGTTTTCTTGGACCCCACTTAACAGTATGGTGGTTCCTATGACTCAACAAAGAAGAAAAAAAGAACTACGAAAGATCTAAGTCTTCGCGCTCCATAGTCTTCATGCGATGTCTTCTCTTGTCATAGTCTTCAATGTGAATGTCTTCACATACCACCTTTGACTTAAATGTCTTCATACTTTTTTAGGGGTCATCTCTGGTAGGAAAACCGAATTAATGAGGGACTTCTACTTGTGTTATCCTGCAATTCTCACAAACACATTAGTCCCTCAACTAGGTTTGTCGTCAATACTCCAAAACCAACTAGGGGTGGCACTAGATGCACTTACAGGACGCTTTTAACATGGCAGTTTGATAGTGGTTGCATCTTGCATTGATTTCTACGTTGTACTACTTCTAATTTTTCGAATTGCCACTTATGACAAGACACTTTTAACTTGGCAGAGTAATATTGGTTGCATCTTTCATATGGTGTCTAGCTTGCATTACTTCTATTTTCTTGCAAATCCTTCTGCTTCGTTTACACATCGTAGCTGTGAATATGTCATGACGTCCTGTTTTTCTTACATATTCCATCCTCATACGGTTGTCTTACAGCAAAGTATTGCTTGTCTGTATCATGCATCAATGAGTTCTGAAGAGCGATTTCATTCTTTTTTGTTGTGGGTACGGCTTGAGATGGCAAAGTCAAAAAAGAGCAAGGAAAATAATATAGTAGGGAGTGGTGTTACTCATAGGGAGAAACAGAAAAGGATCTGCCGTCCAGATTCTGCTGGTACTTATAGTGAAGTAGAAGGTCCAAGTCCACCAGCTAAATCTACAAACACAGTATCACCTGCTCCACCAGTTGCAGCATCCGCTTCAACTGTACTAGCATCTCAACGAGTTACTCGTTCATTTGCTCCGGAACTGACCAGTTCCCAAGCTGCCTTCACACCTAACACTACTTCCGACACACTGCTGGCACAACAGGACTTGGCAAGATCAGATGAACCTCATGAGCATCAACACCAAGATGGTACCTGACCGAGTCAAGTTGCAGTTGCATGCTCCTTTATATGTACTCTCACAGTTCGATGTACACTAACACTTTCCATATTCGTTGTTGAACTAGCACCACGGCGCAAGCGGAAATAGACATCAAGGATAATGCTTGACAAAATAACAAAATCTAAAGGAGGAAGAATGGAGATCCATTTTGAGGTAGGTTTAAAAAGGCCACGTGATGCTACAGAGTCAGCCAAGTAAGTATCAGAGGCAGTCGTTGCCGTTAGGTGTCATGCACGTATCCTCCCAACATGGATCTAGTATAGGAATGAGAAAGACAATACCAAGTTTAACACCTTCCTTGACCATTTATCTGTAAGTAATGCTATTCATCGCAATTGGTAATATTGTCTTGCTCTGTCCCATACTTTCTAGCTTCCTCCTAATAAGACTCACATTCTTTTTTAAACAGATGAGGTTCAAGTTGGATCCGAAAGATGATGCAACTAAACAAACATGCACTCATGTTTTTCAGTCTGCTCTGCGACAGTATCGATACCACCTTAGAAAATCTCACTTTGAAGGCAGGGCTAACAATGAAATCGCACAAACATCTCCAGTGGAATATATTACAGATGAAGACTGGACAGCCCTCGTTAAACACTGGTCTGATCCAAAGTATTAGGTAGGCTATATGTATTTGTAAGTGCATCTAGTGCCACCCCTAGTTGGTTTTGGAGTATTGACGACAAACCTAGTTGAGGGACTAATGTGTTTGTGAGAATTGCAGGATAACACAGGTAGAAGTCCCTCATTGATTCGGTTTTCCTACCAGAGATGACCCCTAAAAATGTATGAAGACATTGATGTCAAAGGTGGTATGTGAAGATATTCACATTGAAGACTATGACAAGAGAAGACATCGCATGAAGCCTATGGAGCAAGAAGACTCAGATCTTTCGTAGTTCTTTTTCTTCGTTATTGAGTCATAGGAACCACCGTACTGTTAAGTGGGGTCCAAGAGAACCAGTCAGAATGACTGAAGTGATGCTTAACCTAAACCTATGTCTTCGAGTGAAGACTATGAGAGCAAATCTTGTACAGAGTCGGACATGTCAGCTTTGCTTGTAGCCCAAGTAAAGTTGTTGTGTGTGTTTGAAATCTGACTGTTGGAACACGTGTCAGTTCCTTAGTGACCTAGGGTCATTTCGGACAAATCAGGTTCGGTTGCCTAGTGGCTATAAATAGCCCACCCCCTACAACCATAAACGGTTGGCTGCTCAGAGTTAAAGTACGGCTTTTGTCGTTTGAGAGCAACCCACCTCGAAGCCTTTGAGAGAGAATTCCTTGCGAGGATAAAGCCCTAACCACCCAGAGCCAAAGAGTGTTAGGCATCACTTAAGTCTTCCTGTCTGTGTGATCTGAAGACTTATTACACTTGAGGACTGTGAATCCTCCAGCCGGTTAGGCGTCGCGTTCTGAGCATCCAAGAGTCATTGTGGATCGCCGGTGAACGAAGTCTGTGAAGGTTTGGGAGTCTACCTTGAAGACTTACCAGAGTGATTGGGCGAGGTCTGTGTGACCTTAGCTCAAGGGGAATACGGTGAGGACTGGGTGTCCTGAGCTGCGTGTTTAGGACTGGGTGTCCGGGACTGTGTGTCCTCAGGTTTAAATACCTAGCCGCCCTAACCAGACGTACAGTTGTCACAACAACTGGAACTGGTCTAACAAATCATTGTGTTCAACGAGTCACTGTTTTCATCCTTCCCTTCCCTTTACTTACTGATGGTCCTTGTGAAGTCATTGTATGATTGCATTATCTTTTGTCTTCACTGAGTGATTGCTTGTTCTGATTGGCTACATAATATCTTCCTACCTGATCCTTACTACCTAGCTGCTATTAGTCATTGTGCTTTCACTTCATTGAATACTTGACTATGGTTTGCCTAGTGTAGTCTACCTTCCGCTGCATGGTAATAGGTTTATTTCTATCGTTTGTCTTTGAAACTTCTACGTTTTGAAGACTTTCATAAAAATTGCCTATTCACCCCCCCTCTAGTCGATATAACGCACTTTCAATTGGTATTAGAGCAAGGTACTCCCTTGTTCTGTGTGATTCGGTTTAACCACCTGGAGTTTTAGCTATGTCGACTGCAGGGATAATTAAAGTCTCCGCTGCGTGCCCCGTCTTCGATGGAACTGAATATCCCTACTAGAAGAATAAGATGCGCATGCATCTTGAAGCCATTGACGTCGACCTATGGTATGCCATCAAGAACGGCGTTCCCAAGGCTGGAGAAGGTGTCACTACAGCTGACGTCAAGAAGTTCGTTCAACTGGACTCTACAGCCAAGAATATCATTTGTGGTCATCTGACCAAAGGACAGTATGGCCACATGAGTGCTTTGGAAACATCTAAGCTAGTCTGGGACTGGCTCTCCAAGGTCAATGAAGGCGTCTCAACCCAGAGAGATCAGAGAATCAGTGTCCTTCGCAACCTCTTCAACCGCTTCAAGAGAAATGAAAATGAGAATGTCCAGCTCACGTTTGATCGACTCACTGACATCACAAATGAGCTTCAAGCCCTCGGCGCTACTGAGATCACCAAGCATGAAGTTGTCAAGACACTCCTGAGATCACTTGACAGTTCATTTGACACCCTAGCCCCGATGATTCAAGAACGTCCTGATTTCAAGACACTCGATCCGTCTGACATACTTGAGAGGCTCAACACACATGAGTTTCAGCTTTTTGAGAAAAGAGATATCTACGGTCCCAACTATGGGCGAAATCGTGCCTTGAAGGCAAAAGCGTTCTCCTCATTTGAAGAAGAATCTGACAGGAGTTCTGATGATCCTGAAGACATTGGAAAGGAGCTTGCTATGCTTGTGAAGAAGTTCCAAAAATTCACCAAGAAGAAAGGCTTCAGAAAGTCTTCACGATCAAGCTCAAGGAATGATGAAGCTTCTGCTCATGACTACAAGAAGAAAACATGCCACAAGTGCAAGAAACCTGGCCACTACATCTCTGAGTGTCCGCGGTGGGACATTGAGAACAAGAAGAAAATGAAGATCAAGGAGTATGATTCTGATGACAAGAAGAAGAAGAAATACTCAAAGTCTTCTTCCAAGTCCTCCTCAAAGTCTTCATCACACAAGAAGAGCTCATCTGGCAAGGCACGTGCGTTTGTTGGCAAGGAAATGGATTCAGAGGAGGAGTCTGCTTCTGAGGAGGCGGAGGTGGAGTCTGAGGAGGAGTCCGATTCTGGCGTTGCGAATCTGGCTACAACATACGTTGCCAAGTCCATCTTCAACACTGAAGACAATGACTCCACCACCGACACCGATCCAAATGACAAGGACTACTCCGCTCCTACCTACTGCTTCATGGCACGCGGTGCCAAGGTAAACACACGCACTACTCACTATCAAACATCTAGTGACGATGACTCTGATTGTGGTTCCAAACCTAGCTACAAAACACTCGCTAAAATTGCAACTAAACAACAGAAAACCATGGAACACATTCAAAAACTGTTAGACAAAAGCGATGATCTGTTAGACGCTGAAATGACTCGATCTCAGTCCTTAATTGAAGACATAAAAAATCTTCACGTTAAGTACGAGGAACTTGAAAGTCATCATGAAACGCTCTCAACAGCTCATGAAAGGCTTTCCTATAATTATCTTCAAAGGAAGCAAGATCTTGAGAAATTGAGAGCGGCTCATGAAGATCTTCAAAAAGAAAACGAGTTGCTTCGTGCTGAACAGATCAGTTCAGCTCAGGAAGGATTGGAACCACCATGTCTTAAATGCATTGAGCGTGATAATGCTACTTCTGTTGCTGAATGCTCTACTGCTGCTACTGTTGCAATATCTTCAATTGTTGATGTGGGAACTAACCCCTCTGCTGAGGATACCACTGCTATTGCTGATGAGAATGCTAGGTTGAAGACATTGCTTGAAACATGGATGTACAAAAGTCTCAAAGGGCATCAGACACTATGTGATGTCCTCAAAAGGCAGATCCTGAACCGAAACCCTAGGAAAGAGGGTGTTGGGTTCGTAAGGAAAATGAATGCTGATGGCTCTTACTGGAAACCTGAGCAATACTCCAAAACCACATGGGTTGCTACAAAGGAACCTTTAGCAGATCCATCCACTCTATCTGGCTTCACTTGTGCTAACCCCATTGTCATTGATGAATCCTTTGATGCAAACTATGAACTGTTTAAGAATGAGAATGGTGAAGTGTTTGCCAGGTATATTGGTACTAACTGCAGGAATGGACCGCCTATGAAGAAGATCTGGGTGCCCAAAAAGTGTTTGGAGAATCTTCCTGTGAATGTCATCATGACACCACAGGTGAAGAAGACAAACCCCAGACCATAGGCTTCATACGGTCCAAAGGCTTCATACAGACAGAGGACTCACGGGAGTCAAACTAACGCAAATGTTTTGTAGGGAAGCCATACTCGGGCCTATGAATATGAGCGCGGTTCATCAAACTGCCATGTTCATAATGTTGGAAATATGCCCTAGAGGCAATAATAAAAGTATTATTATTATATTTCCTTGTTCATGATAATTGTCTTTTATTCATGCTATAACTGTATTATCCGGAAATCGTAATACACGTGTGAATACATAGACCACAATATGTCCCTAGTAAGCCTCTAGTTGACTAGCTCGTTGATCAATAGATGGTCACGGTTTCCTGGCTATGGACATTGGATGTCATTGATAACGGGATCACATCATTAGGAGAATGATGTGATGGACAAGACCCAATCCTAAGACTAGCACAAAGATCGTGTAGTTCGTTTGCTAGAGCTTTGCCAATGTCAAGTATCTCTTCCTTTGACCATGAGATCGTGTAACTCCTGGATACCGTAGGAGTGCTTTGGGTGTATCAAACGTCACAACGTAACTGGGTGACTATAAAGGTGCACTACAGGTATCTCCGAAAGTATCTATTGTTTTATGCGGATCGAGACTGGAATTTGTCACTCCGTGTAAACGGAGAGGTATCTCTGGGCCCACTCGGTAGGACATCATCATTTGCGCAAATGTGACCAAGGAGTTGATCACGGGATGATGTGTTACGGAACGAGTAAAGAGACTTGCCGGTAACGAGATTTAACAAGGTATCGGTATACCGACGATCGAATCTCGGGCAAGTAAAATACCGCTAGACAAAGGGAATTGTATACGGGATCGATTGAGTCCTTGACATCGTGGTTCATCCGATGAGATCATCGTGGAACATGTGGGAGCCAACATGGGTATCCAGATCCCGCTGTTGGTTATTGACCGGAGAACGTCTCGGTCATGTCTACATGTCTCCCGAACCCGTAGGGTCTACACACTTAAGGTTCGATGACGCTAGGGTTATAAAGGAAGCTTGTATGTGGTTACCGAATGTTGTTCGGAGTCCCGGATGAGATCCCGGACGTCACGAGGAGTTCCGGAATGGTCCGGAGGTAAAGATTTATATATGGGAAGTCCTGTTTCGGCCATCGGGACAAGTTTCGGGGTCATCGGTATTGTACCGGGACCACCGGAAGGGTCCCGGGGGCCCACTGGGTGGGGCCACCTGCCCCGGGGGGCCACATGGGCTGTAGGGGGTGCGCCTTGGCCTACATGGGCCAAGGGCACCAGCCCCAAGAGGCCCATGCGCCTAGGGAACCCTAGAGGGAAGAGTCCTCAAGGGGTAAGGCACCTCCGAGGTGCCTTGGGGAGGATGGACTCCTCCCCCCCTCTTGGCCGCCGCACCAGATGCCATCTGGAGGCAGGCCGCCGCCCCTTTGGGGTGGGAAACCCTAAAGGGGGCGCAGCCCTCCCCTTCCCCTATATATATGAGGCCTAGGGGCTGCCCATAACATGTGATTCGATCTCTCTTGGCGCAGCCCTACCTCTCTCCCTACTCCTCCTCTCCCATGGTGCTTGGCGAAGCCCTGCGGGATTGCAACACTCCTCCACCACCACCACGCCGTTGTGCTGCTGCTGGATGGAGTCTTCCTCAACCTCTCCCTCTCTCCTTGCTGGATCAAGGCGTGGGAGACGTCACCGGGCTGTACGTGTGTTGAACGCGGAGGTGCCGTCCGTTCGGCACTTGGTCATCGGTGATTTGAATCACGACGAGTACGACTCCATCAACCCCGTTCACTTGAACGCTTCCGCTTAGCGATCTACAAGGGTATGTAGATGCACTCTCCTTCTACTCGTTGCTGGTCTCTCCATAGATAGATCTTGGTGACACGTAGGAAATTTTTTGAATTTCTGCTACGTTCCCCAACAGTGGCATCATGAGCTAGGTCTATTGCGTAGATTCTTTGCACGAGTAGAACACAAAGTAGTTGTGGGCGTCGATATTGTTCAATATGCTTGCCGTTACTAGTCTTATCTTGATTCGGCGGCCTCGTGGGATGAAGCGGCCCGGACCAACCTTACACGTACGCTTACGTGAGACCGGTTCCACCGACAAACATGCACTAGTTGCATAAGGTGGCTGGCGGGTGTCTGTCTCTCCCACTTTAGTCGGATCGGATTCGATGAAAAGGGTCCTTATGAAGGGTAAATAGCAATTGGCATATCACATTGTGGTTCATGCGTAGGTAAGAAACGTTCTTGCTAGAAACCCATAGCAGCCACGTAAAACATGCAACAACAATTAGAGGACGTCTAACTTGTTTTTGCAGGGTATGCTATGTGATGTGATATGGCCAAAGGATGTGATGAATGATATATGTGATGTATGAGATTGATCATGTTCTTGTAATAGGATTCACGACTTGCATGTCGATGAGTATGACAACTGGCAGGAGCCATAGGAGTTGTCTTTATTTTTTGTATGACCTGCGTGTCATTGAAGAACGCCATGTAAACTACTTTACTTTATTGCTAAACGCGTTAGTCATAGAAGTAGAAGTAGTCGTTGGCGTGACAACTTCATGAAGACACGATGATGGAGATCATGATGATGGAGATCATGGTGTCATGCCGGTGACAAGATGATCATGGAGCCCCGAAGATGGAGATCAAAAGGAGCAAAAATGATATTGGCCATATCATGTCACTATTTGATTGCATGTGATGTTTATCATGTTTATGCATCTTGTTTGCTTAGAACGACGGTAGTAAATAAGATGATCCCTCATTAAAATTTCAAGAAGTGTTCTCCCCTAACTGTGCACCGTTGCTACAGTTCGTCGTTTCGAAGCACCACGTGATGATCGGGTGTGATAGATTCTTACGTTCACATACAACGGGTGTAAGACAGTTTTACACAGCGAAAACACTTAGGGTTAACTTGACGAGCCTAGCATGTACAGACATGGCCTCGGAACACAGAGACCGAAAGGTCGAGCATGAGTCATATAGTAGATACGATCAACATGAAGATGTTCACCGATGATGACTAGTTCGTCTCACGTGATGATCGGACACGGCCTAGTTTGACTCGGATCATGTAATCACTTAGATGACTAGAGGGATGTCTATCTGAGTGGGAGTTCATAAGATGAACTTAATTATCCTGAACATAGTCAAAAGACCTTTTGCAAATTATGTCGTAGTTCACGCTGTAGTTCTACTGTTTTAGTTATGTTCCTAGAGAAAATATAGTTGAAAGTTGATAGTAGCAATTATGCGATCAGTAGAAAGCTCATGTCCTTAATGCACCGCTCAATGTGCTGAACCCCAAATGTCGTTTGTGGATGTTTCGAACATCGAACATACACGTTTTGATAACTACGTGATAGTTCAGTTAAATGGTTTAGAGTATAGGCACCAAAGACGTTTTCGAAATGTCGCGGAACATATGAGATGTTTCGAGGGCTGAAATTAAGATTTCAGGCTCGTGCCCACGTCAAGAGGTATAAGACCTCCGACGATTTTCTTAGCCTGCAAACTAAGGGAGAAAAGCTCAATCGTTGAGCTTGTGCTCAGATTGTCTGAGTACAACAATCACTTGAATCAAGTGGGAGTTGATCTTCCAGATGAAATAGTGATAGTTTCTCCGAAGTCATTACCACCAAGCTGCTAGAGTTTCGTGATGAACTATAACATATCAAGGATAGAGATGATGATCCTTGAGGTATTCGCGTTGTTTGACATCGCGAAAGTAGAAATCAAGAAGGAGCATCAATTGTTGATGGGTGGTGAAACCACTAGTTTCAAGAAGGGCAAGGGAAGGAAGGGATACTTCATGAAACGGCAAATCAGCTGCTGCACCAATGAAGAAACCTGAGGTTGAACCCAAACCCGAGACTAAGTGCTTCTGTAATAAGGGGAACAACCACTGGAGCAGGATTACCCTAGATACTTGGTAGATGAGAAGGCTGGCAAGGTCGATAGAAGTATATTGGATATACATTGTTTAATGTGTACTTTACTAGTACTCCTAGTAGCACCAGGGTATTAGATACCGGTTCGGTTGCTAAGTGTTAGTAACTCGAAATAAAAGCTACGGAATAAAACGGAGACTAGCTAAAGGTGAGTTGACGATATGTGTTGGAAGTGTTTCCAAGTTTGATGTGATCAAACATCGCACGCTCCCTCTACCATCAAGATTAGTATTAAACCAGAATAATTATCATTTGGTGTTTGCGTTGAGCATAGACATGATTGGATTATGTCTATCGCAATACGGTTATTCATTTAAGGAGAATAATGGTTACTCTATTTATTTGAATAATACCTTCGATGGTCATGCACCTAAAGGAATGGTTTATTGAATCTCGATCGTAGTGATACACATTTTCATGCCAAAAGATATAAGATAGTAGTGATAGTACCACTTACTTGTGGCACTGCCATGTAAGTCATAATGGTATAAAACGCATGAAGAAGCTCCATGTTGATGGATCTTTGGACTCACTCGTTTTGAAAAGTTTGAGACATGCGAACCATGTCTATTGGTGTATATGCATGAAGAAACTCCATGCAGATGGATCGTTTGGACTCACTTGATTTTGAATCACTTGAGATATGCAAATCATACCACATGGACAAGATGACTGAAAAGCCTCACTTTCAGTAAAATGGAACAAGATAGCAACTTGTAGGAAGTAACACATTTTGATGTGTGCAGTCCAATGAGTGCTGAGGCATGCAGTGAATATCGTTATGTTCTTACTTCACAGATGATTTGAGTAGATGTTGAATATATTTACTTGATGAAACACAAGTCTGAATTATTGAATGGTTCAAGTAATTTCAGAGTGAAGTAGCAGATCATTGTGACAAGAGGATAAAATGTCTATGATATGATCATAGAGATGAATATCTGAGTTACGAGTTTTGGCACACAATTAAGACATTGTGGAAATTGTTTCGCAATTAATACCGCCTGGAACACCATGGTGTGATGGTGTGTCCGAACATCATAGTTGCACCCTATTGGATATGGTGCGTACCATGATGTCTCTTATCGAATTACCACTATAGTTCATGGGTTAGGCATTAGAGATAACCGCACTCACTTTAAAAGGGTACCACGTAATTCCGATGAGATGACACCGTATGAATTATGGTTTAGAGAAACCTAAGTTGTCGTTTCTTAAAAGTTTGGGGCTGCGACGCTTATATGAAAAAGTTTCAGGATTAAGCTCGAACCCAAAGCGGATAAAATGCATCTTCATAGGACACCCAAAACAGTTGGGTATACCTCCTAATTCAGATCCGAAAGCAATATGGATTGTTTCTTGAATCGGGTCCTTTCTCGAGGAAAGGTTTCTCTCAAAAGAATTGAGTGGGAGGATGGTGGAAACTTGATGAGGTTATTGAACCGTCTCTTCAACTAGTGTGTGGCAGGGCACAGGAAGATTGTTCCTATGACACCTACACCAATTGAAGTGGAAGCTTATGATATTGATCATGAAACTTCGGATCAAGTCACTACCGAACCTCGTAGGACGACAAGGACACGTACTACTTCGGAGTGGTAAGGTGATCCTGTCTTGAAGGTCATGTTGCTAGACAACAATGAACCTACGAGCTATGGAGAAGCGACGGTGGGCCCAAATTCCAACAAATGGTTAGAAGCCATGAAATCCGAGATAGGATCCATGTATCAGAACAAAGCATGGACTTTGGTGGACTTGCCCGATGATCGGCAAGCCATTAATATAAATGGATCTTTAAGAAGAAGACGGTCGTGGATGGTAATGTCACCGTCCATGAAGCTCGACTTGTGGCGAAAAGTTTTCACAAGTTCAAGGAGTTGACTACGATGAGATTTTTCTCATCCGTAGCGATGCTTAAAGTCCGTCGGATTCATGTTAGCATTAGCTGTATTTATGAAATCTGGCAGATGGATGTCAAAACGAGTTTCCTTACCAGTTTTCGTGAGGAAAGGTTGTATGCAATACAATCAGAAAAGTTTTGTCGATCCTAAGGATGCTAAAAGGTATGCTAGCTCCAGCGATCCTTTTAAGGACTGGAGTGAGCATCTCGGAGTTGGAATGAATGCTTTGATGATGATCAAAGATTTTGGGTTTGTACAAAGTTTATGAGAAACTTGTATTTCCAAAGAAGTGAGTGGGAGCACTATAGAATTTCTGATGAGTATATGTTGATCAGAAATGATATAGAATTTCTAGAAAGCATATAGGGTTATTTGAAAGGTGTTTTTCAATAGAAAACCTGGATTAAGCTACTTGAACATTGAGCATCGAGATCTATAAGGATAGATCAAAATGCTTAATAATACTTTCAAATGAGCACATACCTTGACATGATCTTGAAGGTGTTCAAGATGGACCAGTCAAAGAAGGAGTTCTTGCCTGAGTTGTAAGGTACGAAGTTAAGATTTAAAGCTCGACCACGGCAGAATAGAGAGAAAGGACGAAGGTCGTCCCCTATGCTTTAGACATAGGCTCTACAGTATGCCGTGCTGTGTACCGCACCGAAAGTGTGCCTTGCCATGAGTCAGTCAAGGGGTACAAGAGTGATCCATCAATGGATCATAGGACAGCGGTCAAAGTTATCCTTAGTAACTAGTGGACTAAGGAATTTTTCTCGATTATGGAGGTGGTAAAAGAGTTCGTCGTAAAAGTTACGTCGATGCAAGCTTAACACCTATCCGGATAGCTCTGAGTAGAGAGACCGGATACATATAATGGAGCAATAATTTAGAATAGCTCCAAGTAGAACAGTTGTTTGGAATAGCTCCAAATAGAGCGTGGTAGCTGCATCTAGGAGATGACATGGAGATTTGTAAAGCACACACGGATCTGAAAGGTTCAGACCCGTTGACTAAAACCTCTCTCACAAGCAACATGATCAAACATAAAACTCATTGAGTGTTAATCACATAGTGATGTGAACTAGACTACTGACTCTAGTAAACTCTTGGGTATTAGTCACATGGCGATGTGACCTGTGAGTGTTAATCACATGGCGATGTGAACTAGATTATTGACTCTAGTGCAAGTGGGAGACTGTTGGAAATATGCCCTAGAGGCAATAATAAAAGTATTATTATTATATTTCCTTGTTCATGATAATTGTCTTTTATTCATGCTATAACTGTATTATCCGGAAATCGTAATACACGTGTGAATACATAGACCACAATATGTCCCTAGTAAGCCTCTAGTTGACTAGCTCGTTGATCAATAGATGGTCACAGTTTCCTGGCTATGGACATTGGATGTCGTTGATAACGGGATCACATCATTAGGAGAATGATGTGATGGACAAGACCCAATCCTAAGACTAGCACAAAGATCGTGTAGTTCGTTTGCTAGAGCTTTGCCAATGTCAAGTATCTCTTCCTTTGACCATGAGATCGTGTAACTCCTGGATACCGTAGGAGTGCTTTGGGTGTATCAAACGTCACAACGTAACTGGGTGACTATAAAGGTGCACTACAGGTATCTCCGAAAGTATCTATTGTTTTATGCGGATCGAGACTGGAATTTGTCACTCCGTGTAAACGGAGAGGTATCTCTGGGCCCACTCGGTAGGACATCATCATTTGCGCAAATGTGACCAAGGAGTTGATCACGGGATGATGTGTTACGGAACGAGTAAAGAGACTTGCCGGTAACGAGATTTAACAAGGTATCGGTATACCGACGATCGAATCTCGGGCAAGTAAAATACCGCTAGACAAAGGGAATTGTATACGGGATCGATTGAGTCCTTGACATCGTGGTTCATCCGATGAGATCATCGTGGAACATGTGGGAGCCAACATGGGTATCCAGATCCCGCTGTTGGTTATTGACCGGAGAACGTCTCGGTCATGTCTACATGTCTCCCGAACCCGTAGGGTCTACACACTTAAGGTTCGATGACGCTAGGGTTATAAAGGAAGCTTGTATGTGGTTACCGAATGTTGTTCGGAGTCCCGGATGAGATCCCGGACGTCACGAGGAGTTCCGGAATGGTCCGGAGGTAAAGATTTATATATGGGAAGTCCTGTTTCGGCCATCGGGACAAGTTTCGGGGTCATCGGTATTGTACCGGGACCACCGGAAGGGTCCCGGGGGCCCACTGGGTGGGGCCACCTGCCCCGGGGGGCCACATGGGCTGTAGGGGGTGCGCCTTGGCCTACATGGGCCAAGGGCACCAGCCCCAAGAGGCCCATGCGCCTAGGGAACCCTAGAGGGAAGAGTCCTCAAGGGGTAAGGCACCTCCGAGGTTCCTTGGGGAGGATGGACTCCTCCCCCCCTCTTGGCCGCCGCACCAGATGCCATCTGGAGGCAGGCCGCCGCCCCTTTGGGGTGGGAAACCCTAAAGGGGGCGCAGCCCTCCCCTTCCCCTATATATATGAGGCCTAGGGGCTGCCCATAACACGTGATTCGATCTCTCTTGGCGCAGCCCTACCTCTCTCCCTACTCCTCCTCTCCCATGGTGCTTGGCGAAGCCCTGCGGGATTGCAACGCTCCTCCACCACCACCACGCCGTTGTGCTGCTGCTGGATGGAGTCTTCCTCAACCTCTCCCTCTCTCCTTGCTGGATCAAGGCGTGGGAGACGTCACCGGGCTGTACGTGTGTTGAACGCGGAGGTGCCGTCCGTTCGGCACTTGGTCATCGGTGATTTGAATCACGACGAGTACGACTCCATCAACCCCGTTCACTTGAACGCTTCCGCTTAGCGATCTACAAGGGTATGTAGATGCACTCTCCTTCTACTCGTTGCTGGTCTCTCCATAGATAGATCTTGGTGACACGTAGGAAATTTTTTGAATTTCTGCTACGTTCCCCAACACATAAGACCAAGAACTATTCTGCTTATTCTTATGAATACTATTGTCCTCCTGCAAGACTTTTCGCTAGGGCTGCAAAGCCAAAGTTCTCAGATGCTGCACTTAGACTCATTGCCTCGAAGCCACCCTTGAAGATGTGGGTGGCTAAGAAAGCTTAACTCTCTTTTGCAGGGAAAGGTCTCCAGACAAAAGCCAGAATCGTCTGACGCTATTGCTGGGGACCTTAAACATCTTGTAGGGCGCAAGATCAAATGCCCAAATGGTCTTATTATGTACTTTGTTCCTGAGTCGCTTGCTACCTGCCCTATCAGTCCTAATCTCGATCTAAGCTTTAATTATCCACTAGTTCGTCAAATGTTTTTGCTTCACAATTCTCTTCGTGAAGCCTATCCCCCTAACTGCACTGTAGGGTACGACACCAGCAGCTTCAGAATGGATTATTGATAATGGATGTACCAATCACATGACTGGCAAGTGAAGCCTTCTCATGGACTCAACTTTACGTCCATCTGACAAAAGTCACATCACATTTGCTGACACTGGTAAAAGCAAGGTATTGGGTCTAGGTAGAGTTGCAATCTCAAAGGATCAACACATGGATAACGTCATGCTTGTTGAATCCCTTGGCTTCAACTTAATGTCTGTCTCAATGCTTTGCGATTTAAACATGATTGTGATGTTTGGAAAATATCGTTGCCTTGTTCTAATGGAATCTGACAAGTCTCTAGTGTTTGAAGGGTATCGGAAAGATGATTTGTACGTGGTAGATTTCTCAGTAGGACCATAGCTTGCCGTATGTCTTCTAGCAAAAGCTTCAGAATGCTGGCTCTGGCATCGGAGGCTAGGGCATGCTGGCATGAGGAATCTCCACACCCTTGCAAAGAAGAAGCATGTCATAGGCATCGAGGGCGTCAAGTTCAAGAAAGATCACTTATGCGGTGCCTGTGAAGCAGGAAAGATGACAAGGGCCAAGCATCCCTCAAAGACGATCATGACAAGGACTCGACCCTTCGAACTGCTCCACATGGATCTTTTCGGTCCCACTCATTACTCAACTCTTACTACTACTGCTTGTCTCTATGGCTTTGTAATTGTTGATGATTATTCTAGATATACTTGGGTGCACATAATCCTCTACAAGACTGAAGTGCAGGATGTCTTTAGACGCTTCGCCAATCGAGCAATGAACAACTATGGCGCCAAGATAAAGCACATCAGAAGTGACAATGGCATTGAATTCAAGAACACTGGCCTTGATACATATCTTGATACTTTGGGCATCACACATGAATTCTCAGCTCCGTACACGCCACAGCAGAATGGCGTCATCGAACGCAAGAACAGAACACTCATTGAGATGGCCCGAACGATGCTTGATGAATACAAGACTCCAAGAAAATTCTGGCCTGAAGCCATTGATACTGCATGCCATACAATCAATCGTGTTTATCTTCACAAGCTTCTGAACAAGACATGTTATGAGCTCCTTACTGGCAAGAAGCCAAATGTCAGTTACTTCAGAGTATTTGGCGTCAGGTGCTGGATCAAGGATCCACATCACACTTCAAAATTTGCAACAAAAGCACATGAGGGTTTTATGCTTGGATATGGAAAGGATTCGCACTCCTACAGAGTCTTCAATCTCTTTCATTATAAAGCGGTTGAAACAGTGGATGTGCGGTTCGATGAGACTAACGGTTCACAAACAGAGCACCTGCCAAATGTGCTAGATGAAGTTCCATCCAGTGAATCAATCAAACTTATGGGAACTGGAGAAATCATACCCTCTGAAGCTCAACCTGAAGAGGAACTTATCATCTCCGCACCTGATCAACCTGAAGACAATGCTCAGCCTGAAGACAATCCCTCTAACAATGACAATGATTAGCAAGAGCAAAATCTTCGCCCTGTACATCCTCGTGTTGCCAATGAAGTGCAGATTGAGAGAATAATTGATAGCATCAACGCACCCGGTCCGCTCACTCGTTCAAGGGCAACACAGCTAGCAAATTTCTGTGGGCACTTCGCATTCGTCTCAATAACAGAACCCAAGAAAGTTGAAGAAGCCTTCATGGAACCTGAATGGATTCAAGCTATGCAAGAAGAGCTTCAACAGTTTGATCTGAATAATGTATGGGAACTGGTTAAGCGTCCTGATCCTCGGAAGCACAATATAATAGGCACCAAATGGATATACCGCAACAAGCAAGATGAGCATGGTCAAGTTGTCAGAAACAAAGCTCGTCTCGTTGCTCAAGGATATACTCAAGTTGAAGGGATTGACTTCGATGAAACATTTGCTCCTGTGGCTCGACTTGAAGCCATACGCATACTGCTGGCCTATGCAAATCATCATAACATACTTCTATATCAAATGGATGTGAAGAGCGCTTTTCTCAATGGCAAGATTGAAGAAGAAGTGTATGTTGCACAACCGCCTGGCTTTGAAGATCCAAAACATCCTGACATGGTATACAAGCTCAACAAGGCACTGTATGGCCTCAAACAAGCCCCTCGGGCTTGGTATGACACACTCAAATACTTCCTGAAGAGCAAAGGCTTCACACCTGGTTCCCTCGACCCCACTCTCTTCACGAAGACATATGATGGTGAACTGTTTGTGTGCCAAATATATGTGGATGACATTATCTTCGGCTGCACCAATCAGAAATACAGTGAAGAATTTGGATATATGATGCAAGAGCAATACCAGATGTCCATGATGGGAGAGCTGAAGTTCTTCCTTGGTCTTCAAATACGACAGCAACGCAACGGCATCTTTATATCTCAAGAGAAGTATCTCAAAGATTGCCTGAAGAAGTTCGGTATGCAAGACTGCAAAGGCTTCACGACGCCAATGCCAGCCAAACATCATCTGGGTCCCGACGACAATGGTAAAGAGTTCGATCAAAAGGTATACCGCTCCATGATTGGTTCTTTACTTTATCTATGTGCATCTAGGCCAGATATTATGCTTAGTGTTTGCATGTGTGCTCGATTCCAAGCGGCACCAAAGGAATCGCATCACTTAGCTGTGAAGCGAATTCTTCGATATTTGGCTTACACCCCAACTCTAGGATTATGGTATCCAAAGGGCTCAGAGTTTGATCTAGTTGGATTCTCAGATGCTGATTATGCTGGTGACAAGGTGGATCGCAAGTCTACATCAGGCACATGTCATTTTCTGGGACGATCACTTGTATGTTGGTCTTCAAAGAAGCAGAACTGTGTATCTCTCTCCACTGCTGAATCTGAATACATTGCTGCTGGATCTTGCTGCGCTCAGCTTCTGTGGATGAAGCAAACACTCAAAGACTATGGCATTCATCTGAAGCAAGTGCCACTCTACTGCGACAACGAAAGCGCCATCAAGATTGCCAACAACCCAGTTCAGCACTCGAAGACAAAGCACATTGAGATTCGTCATCACTTTCTCAGAGATCATGTTGTGAAGGAAGATATTGATATCATACACGTCAACACTGAAGAGCAATTGGCAGATATCTTCACCAAGCCCTTGGATGAGAAGAGATTTTGCAAGTTACGGTGTGAGCTAAATATCTTGGAATCCTCAAATGTCCTGTGATCAGGCACACATCCTAACACTTATGCATATTGATGACTTAGATGTGCAACACACGAAGTAAAGTATATCTTCAATCAATGAAGACATACATTCTAAGTGTGAATACATTAATGAGGAATTTGACTTCGGAGCGCCACGATAATTGTGCGCCGTGTCTGGGTCTAATACTTCCTATACGGTGGGTAACGCCACCACCAAATGTTCTGTTTGAAGTGTTTCACTCATGGCGTTACATTTGCTATGTCTTCACATTTGGTTTGGCTTCAATCTCAACATGTCTTCATGATTATCTTCACTATGTTGATTATATATATATACTAGTGTTCTGTCCTCTACAGCATTCACTTATAGCTATGTCTTCTTGTTGAATCTTTTGAACTAAGTGAATGTGATCGGACCCTAACCTCTCTATGCTTTCTATCTCAAACTCTATCTCTCCAAATCATATGCATTCTTTTGAAACTGTCAAATGTCTTCTCTGCGTCCTTGTCAGCAGAAGATACAGAGACAAACATTAAGTCCACTTTCAATGCTAATTCCTTCACCTGAAACCCGAAGAAGTGGGAACGACCACCCGACAATCCAGGCGTGCGTGGGACGTCGAACAACCTCCGATATGCTGCATGATGGCCACGTGTTCCTCAGATGTGAATCGCCAGGGGCACCTGTGTAATAACACTGAGCTGCCCCTGTCCCTATAAATACACGCCACACCATAGTCATTATCTCTTCTTCCACTCTCGCACGAACCCTAGCGCCACCGCTAGCCCTCGATGATGCCAGCGACGAAGCACTTAGCTGCCGCAACCTCTCCGACGCCGTCTTCACGCCGACCGCGTACATCGTCTTCTCCGCCGTCGCCGTAGGTGTCCTCCGTCGCCAAGTTAGGGCACGGACGATCGAACTGCTCGGCCTCCTCTTCCACTCCGTCTAGGAGTTCCTTGTGTGGTAAATAAAAACCTCCTTTTTACGGCCCCTTTGATCCTACAGATTCGTCACTTTCTACCACAAGTGGTTTTTGTTCACACATGTTGGATGCACTTCATACTGCATCTCATAATATGCCTAGTATATTCACTTATGCTTCACAAAGTAGTTAGATTCCTCACTTGTAGTGATCCGTGGATTCGTACAAATCTGGAACCAACTCCTTATCTATGATGAATGTCTTCGCACGATGAGGTCAATGTCTTCTAAACTGATTTATCTTCAAAATCTTCTGAGAATGCATATGACCTCTTCCCCTTCCCTCGCACCTTAATGCTGTCACAGGTACATGTCTGTGGGAGAATCCCTTGGTTCTCATAGTCTGCATTCATTTGCAGAATTCTTACAGTATCATATAAGTTCTCCCGAAGCCAGTTCCTGTTTGTCCAGCAAGCGAAAGCCTTTGAACGTGTTGAAGCCATTCAGTTTGAAGTTCATGGCTGCAGAGAAATCAGCAAGGAAGGGTGGCAGACGGCGTCGTGGGGGAACATCAAGAGATTGCCTGATGACCTCTCAGAGCTTTACAAGACAGATCCTGAAGAGGATTACAATCAGCGCAAGACACGAATCCAATGGATTCGACGATATTGGGCAGAAAAGTGGTTCAAGTACAGATTTGTGACAAAGGAATATGCTGAGAAAAACGCCATCAAGCAACCTTGGGGAGACATCCTATACAAAAATCTTCAACCCAGGTCCAGAGCTGAAGCCATTAAACAAGGCTTCTATCCCTGCATGGTCCGTGGACCACAGACTGTAGATGCACACCCATCATCACTACTATGGTGTCGTGACAACAATCTGTTCAACTGCAACTTCCAGTTTGCCAAGAACTCAGCGAAGAAGAACAAGAAGTCTTTGGGACTAGACTTCAACCCTGGTCCCTCTGCTCCCCGTACTGACGGCACACGTGATGCAGAACCCAATGTCATCGGTCCGTTCTACAACCTGGAAGGTCTCATCACTCATATCGTGGTTCAAGGGACAGCCGTGGATGAGCCTGCAGATGAAGCTGAATTAGATGAAGCACCTGCAGCGCCGAAGCCAAAGAAACTGAAGCAGCCTAAAGCTTCAAAGCCTGCCTCAGCACCAAAAATATCACGGGCGAAGCCACTGGCTACTGCACCTCCTGAAGACAGTGTGCAGTCTGAAGATCTGTCACGCATCTCCAAGCCCCAGAGAGTCAAGATGCCTCTGCCACACACCAGCCAAGAACTGACTGCTGCTGCCATTCTGCGCAAGGATGCCATTGATTTGTCCAGTGATGAAGATCTGGCAGATGATGCTCTTGAGCAACTGATCAAGAGCAAAGAAGAAGCAGAAATCTTCAATGATCTGCCTCTCTTTGACGTGGCAATCATTCACAACTTCATTGATGAGTGGTTTGACACGCCCAACCTCAGCTTCGAAGATCTGCAACTTCCAATTGGCCTCAGTGTCGCCTTCCATGGCGCCATTGCTTCAGAGCTAGCTCTAGCTCAGCGCATCGTCGAATTGAAGCAAAATATTGACTTTGAGAAAGCTCAGTTCAAGAAGCATATGGCCAAGCTCAGCGTGCAAGAGGTGAAAAACTTCAAGATTATGCTGCATGAGCTCAAAGAAGCCTTTCTCAAGAAACATGCAGAAGCTCAAGGTTCTCGTGAGTGCATGAAGGTCCTGGCTGACAAGAGTGTGCAAGCCTACAATGAGGCCGAGAAGCGCAAGGCCCTTGGTCGTCCTGGCATCGACCCCAGGATGGCTGCAAAGCAGAAGAAGAAGAAGCCCGCTATGGCCGAACCCGACGCACCAAGGCAGGAAGCATATCCCATTGTCTTCCCAACCAGCATGACTGGCTCGAAGCCAAAAGCCAGGTCTACCGCTTCAGAATTGAAGAAGACGAGGACTGCTGAGGCTGAAGCCAGAAAGAGGAAACATCCTGAAGCCTCTGCTGCTGCTCCCTCCAAGAAGAAGCGGAAGACCAAGAAGGAACGGGCTGCTCCCACAGAGCCCTTAATTGTTGAACCCATCTCCATGGTTCACCCTGCCACTGAACACCAAGAGCGCCAACTGACTGTCCATGAGCTTGCTTTCACAGAGGCTCATGAAGCTGAAGACTTTCCAGCAGCTGATCCCACCACTGCTGAAGACAATGGTCACCATGACCATGTTGAAGATGATGCAGTTCTTCCTCGGATCAAGCACCAACAGGTATCATCACCTGTGATTACGCATAGCGAACTCATCAACATTGGTCATCCTCTGACGCCAATTGCTCAGGATGCATCATGGGCTGATCACCCACAAGCACAAGAGGAAGATGACTTTGAGACCCAGCCAACTCCAACTCCACAGGCATCGCCAGCGTTACGCAGGCTTCGCAAAGGACCAAGGCCTCCAGTCTCCGAGTCTGAAGCTAAAGCTGCTGAAGACATTCCGGCTGCATTAGCCGACGACACCCAAGAAGAAGAACATGTCCCCGCTCCCCCAACTACTGACGAAGCTGTTCTCGCGGAGAACGTGTCTGTGCCCGACCCTCCAGCTCGTCAAGTGGAGGTAGAAAATCTTGAGGCTGCCACCACCAACACCAATGAAGCCACTGACGCAGTCATCACAGAAGCAAATGTGGAGCCTCCACCAACCCAAGAACCAGAAGTCAGTGAAGCAAATGATGCTACTACTCCTGTTCCTGCGCCTGCTGCTGGTCCTCAGTTTGACTATCATGTTGAGCATAGGCCTTAGGTATAGAAGCCAATTCCAAGGTTGCCCAGGTTTCCAGGTCCTGCATCAGCACCTAGATCCTTCAATGTCAATGGCTTCAAAGCAGACAACACTTTCTTCAATAGCTCCAAGAACAGGGAAAGAATATCTTCTAATCGGTTCTGGAGCTATCCGCAGCGAAGCTATTACTCCTGCATTCTGTACAATCAAGGTCACATCTTCCCACATAAGCATCTTGACACTGAAGCAATAGCTGGTCTGCCCTGTCTGGAAGAAGCTCTGGATTGCTTCAAAGAGGTTGGATTGTTGCCGTTTGTCACCGATCAAGAGCACTGGAATGAAGAGTTGCTGCTCCAATTCTATGCCACACTTCACATCCGTGGGTACAACAGAGATCCGAAGACTTGGGTCCTAGAGTGGATGACAGGAAATGTTCATCACGAAGCCAAAGACTTTGATATCATTGAGCTCACTGGTCTGCCCACTCCTGGCGATCTCTATGAACCTGGCTGTCAGCTTCACAGTGAAGCTATGGAGAACATCTTTCAGAAGCCTGAACTGAACATGAGTCAGATGCTTAGTATGATGAAGCCCTTGCCACAAGATGTTGCATATCCTAAGGAGTTCTTTGTTGAAGACCTTGAGTATCTGTCAAGGACTTTCTATCACATCATAAGGCAAACTCTTTGGCCCATCAAAGGACATTCTCCACATGCCAAGCTGGAAGGTGCAATGAAGACTTTGGTCTTCTATATTCTTCATGGCAAATGCTTCAATGCACAAGACTTCTTCATCCGCCAACTTGCTGCATCAGGCTCTGATCTTTTTGGCTTGAAGTTCTACGCTCCATGGATAATGCGGCTGATTAAACTCCACTCCGCTATCTCATATCAGCCATCTGCTCGCAATCATCGGATCTTTCTGCCTGATGTGGATATGTCCGTTGAAGCCATTTATCCTGAGCCTGCCAAGGAGCCTCTTAGTCTTCAGAATGCGGAGCATCAAAGTTTCTCTCAAAACATTGAAGGGGTTGAAGCAGTCACTCGTGTTTATCCTCTGGCTGGAACTACACGTGCACCTCATCATGCCCTTACTGAAGCCACCGAAAGCACTATTGCCCAATGACCCAAGAAGCGATCTCGTGTTCTCAATGACCGAGAGCTTCTGGTGGCTCTTCATCAGAAACAGGATAGGCATCATGACTGGCTGAAGCGCCAAATGCAAAGCCTCTTGGTGGATGTCAACTGCATTCGCAATCTTGCCACCAAGAATGCCTTTGTTGCCCATGAAACCTCTCGACGCACATGGAAAGGGCTGACGCTTATGTGCTCTGAAGATGATCTTCAAGAGGATGGCTTCTCTGAACACTTCAAGTTTGACTCCACACCTCCCCGATGGGCAGTGCTGCGACGAACTCCATCTCTTGAAGACTCTGAGTTCTCTTCCTCTGCGGCAACTGTGAATGCCCGAGTGATCGAGGACGAAGACGATGCTACTTCACCGCCCCCTCCTTCAGCATGCTTCGACACTGCTCCAAGTTCTTCTGCACCGCCGAACACCACCGACGACCCTGCTACTTCACCTACTCTTCATGGGAACGAGTAGATGCTCTATGTCTTCAAACCTTTTTGGTCCTTACTAACAAAAGGGGGAGAAGCATATGAGTTTGATAGTCTTCAAGCGGGTCCACATGGGCGGTTGCTTTATATTTTTCCTAGTGTTTACAACTCTCATTTTGATACATTTGGTTCTTTGAGTTGTAACACCTAAACTCGATGGTCGTTTGCTACTTATTTGCTACTTTGTGATGCGATGATAAATTCCGCATGTGCGACGATAAATTCCGCACTTAGATCATTTTGCAGACGTCCATTTTCCATTATGCATGTCATTATCTTCACATACCTTCACATGCATAATGAATTGTCATCATAAGTTGAAGAGGATATCCACGAGTACAACCTGCCATTGCATTTGCATTCCAAAAGCAAATTACTTATATGCACATCTTCAGGGGGAGCCCTTGCAACTTATGAAGACAATTCCTTATCCTTTACAATTTCACATATTATATTCCCCATTGAAAACTTCAACTAGTTTGTCATCAATCACCAAAAAGGGGGAGATTGTAAGTGCATATAGTGCCACCCCTAGTTGGTTTTGGAGTATTGATGACAAACCTAGTTGAGGGACTAATGTGTTTGTGAGAATTGCAGGATAACACAGGTAGAAGTCCCTCATTGATTCGGTTTTCCTACCAGAGATGACCCCTAAAAATGTATGAAGACATTGATATCAAAGGTGGTATGTGAAGATATTCACATTGAAGACTATGACAAGAGAAGACATCGCATGAAGCCTATGGAGCTCGAAGACTCAGATCTTTCGTAGTTCTTTTTCTTCTTTATTGAGTCATATGAACCACCGTACTATTAAGTGGGGTCCAAGAGAACCAGTTAGAATGACTGAAGTGATGCTTAACCAAAACCTATGTCTTCGAGTGAAGACTATAAGAGCAAATCTTGTCCAGAGTCGGACAAGTCAGCTTTGCTTGTAGCCCAAGTAAAGTTGTCATGTGTGTTTGAAATCTGACCGTTGGAACACGTGTCAGTTCTTTAGTGACCCTGGGTCATTTCGGACAAATCAGGTCGGGTTGCCTAGTGGCTATAAATAGCCCACCCCCTACAACCATAAACGGTTGGCTGCTCAAAGTTAAAGTACGGCTTTTGTCGTTTGAGAGCAATCCACCTCGAAGCCTTTGAGAGAGAATTCCTTGCGAGGATGAAGCCCGAACCACCCAGAGCCAAAGAGTGTTAGGCATCACTTAAGTCTTCCTGTCTGTGTGATCTGAAGACTTATTACACTTGAGGACTGTGAATCCTTCAGCCGGTTAGGCCTCGCGTTCTGAGCATCCAAGAGTCATTGTGGATCGCCGGTGAACGAAGTCTGTGAAGGTTTGGGAGTCTACCTTGAAGACTTACCAGAGTGATTGGGCGAGGTCTGTGTGACCTTAGCTCATGGGGAATACGGTGAGGACTGGGTGTCCTGAGCTGCATGTTCAGGACTGGGTGTCCGGGACTATGTGTCCTCGGGTTTAATACCTAGCCGCCCTAACCAGACGTACAGTTGTCACAGCAACTGGAACTGGTCTAACAAATCATTATCTTCAATGAGTCACTGTTTTCATCCTTCCCTTCCCTTTACTTACTGGTGGTCCTTATGAAGTCATTGTATGATTGCATTATCTTTTGTCTTCACTGAGTGACTGCTTGTTCTGATTGGCTTCATAATATCTTCCTACCTGATCCTTACTACCTAGCTGCTATTAGTCATTGTGCTTTCACTTCATTGAATACTTGACTTTGGTTTGCCTAGTGTAGTCTACCTTCCGTTGCATGGTAATAGGTTTATTTCTATCGTTTGTCTTTGAAACTTCTACGTTTTGAAGACTTTCATAAAAATCGCCTATTCACCCCCCTCTAGTCGATATAACGCACTTTCAGTATTTGATCAGACCACATATTGAACTTGTATTTATGTATGTGCCTTACAAATGTATCTTCTTCTAGGCTAACTGTTTGAATAATAAGACCAACCATTCTAAAGTGAAATTCCAACTGACAACAGGATCTCGTAGCTATATTGCACAATGCGAGGCTCTTGTAAATAGCTGCTACTTCATTCTTTTTTTGTGCCATATTATTTTATCTATATTGACTTGTTCCAAATACAGAGGAAAGCCTGTGCGGACCAAAAAGAACCTGAACCGAATGCAGTGCAAATCTGCAAGGATTGCCACACCAGTAAGATGAAGGGCATGAGCACACCAGTTCAAGCCTCTGTTGTAAGTCCTTACTCCTCCTGCCTTTGAACTGATTGGTACTGTGATGTGTTCATTTAAATACTTGGTTTGCAGCCAATGTCAGTTATTCTGTTCACTTTTATACACAGTTGTCTTAACGTATCATTTCACCTTACATGGTTTAAAAGAGATGAAGGATATTCTTTTGGTCTTGATCTGTAATCTAGTTGTTATGTTCATGTGCGCACACAATGATAAAATAGCATGTTTGTTTTATATTTGTTTGCCCATGATATGAATGATGTCATACTATGTTCATCCTACTTTAAACCATGTCTCTTTATCCTTAGATGTCAATGAATGTGAGGAAATAGACAATACAATAGGCATGCTACATGGACATATGTTCCGAAAGTGATTTTATTATGTAGTTGAAACTACAATACATGCTAATGTATTACAGTAGTTCACCAAAATAAGTTATGTATAAACGTGTAACCTACTTTGTTTGTTTTTGTCTCATTAGTAACTTATCTGGTACACTAATCTACAAGTTCAAACTTTCAAGAAGATATGGAACAAATGATTGAATAGCCACAACCACCTGAAGGTGACGAGGCTACCACAGGCACAATGTCACCTCTTGTTGCAGTGCCTCGGTATCTCTCCACTAACAGTGCAAAAAGCACCTTCCTGCGTAATTCTGGGTTGGTTGTCAAGGTATACTCGTCCAAATTGCCTACTGAACAAAATCTTCCTGCTAGACAGAGTGATATATATGTGCTCCAGACACAAGTCCAATCCCTAATGGACGTTGTTTTGGAAACAAGAATAGTGGTTGACAAATGTCGTCAAGATATGAATGGTTTTGAAACCAGACTATCAGACATTCGCTTCGTTGTTCAAGAGCAATGGCGGGAAAAGGTGAAGATCGTGCTGCTCCATCAGATTCTACAGCCTGAAACATTGGCACTCAGGTCAAATATATGTGCTTCTATACATCTGATGGTGCTTTTATCTGCAAGGACTGTAAACTTTATGCCAACAAGCCTTTTGTTGTATGGTTGGGATTTATTTTGTTGTGATACAACATTTATGATGCTGCCAAAGGCTACAGTAATTATGATGCTATTTTTGTATAGTGTAGGTTTATCTTAGTGATGTATTCGGCCGAAAGCTTCGTAGGAGCCCAACATGCCAACATTCGTAGATCCCATTCCAATTAAGCTAAAGCCGATTATGGGCCAAAATTTGCATTTAGCCCACTAAAAATATATGGGCCTAAATCAGCATAAGCTTTCATATTTTTCTGGTAGGCATGTGCCCATAGTGGGCCTTTAACATGCGTAAACATAATTTGGGCCCTCAGTAACAATAGGCCATTTACAAGTGTAAATATCTCGAGCCCATAAAAAACATGGGCCTTCAATAGACCGAAAGTGATATTGGGCCCTGATTGTGCCAAATAACCCACTGGTCTTAGTAGGCCGAAATGGTGGCCCATTTACGATGCGAATCTTTCACATGCCGAAATTCAGACGGGCCATAAATGCGCCGACCTAATACACGGGCCTTTAAGAGGCCGGAAGTTCGGTCGGGCTAGATTATCATCATTTTTATATGGGCCGTTAATGGGCCCGATGTGACATTGGGCCACATATGGCCCATGGATTTCGTCCGACGTTAATAGGCCAAAAATCACAACAGGCCGAAAGTGGCCCAAATCCATAGTGGGCCTCTAACAGGCCGAATGTGAGGCATGGACGAATATGACCCAGACCCTTCACGGTCGTTTATGGGCCGAAAGTTTCAATGCCTCTAAATGGGCCCAAATGAAGTAGGACCTTTAATAGGCCAGAAATACACCGGGCCGTAATTCGGCCCATATACTTAGCGGATAGTTAACAGGCCAGAAGTGACCATGGGCCACGATGATGACAAGTTTAGGACAGGCCGTTGATGGGCCGATTTGACACTAGCCGTACGGGCCTTAACTGAGAATGTTGGGCCTTTAGCTGGGTCGGCCCATTATGGTCTGCAAAATCTTGTGGGCCTTTAGCTGGGTTGGCCCATTGTGGTCCGCTAAATCTTGTGGGCCTTTAGCTAGGCCGGCCCATTATGGTCTGCAAAATCTTGTGGGCCTTTAGCTAGGCCGGCCCATTATGGTCCGCTAAATCTTGTGGGTCTTTAGTTGGGCCGGCCCATTTAAACTTTATGGGCCACTTTTGGGCCCGTCCACGTGTCAACATATCATAGGCCCATCTCGACCGTTGGATGAGTGACACCTATGCCAACGCGGAGATGACGCGTGGTTCCGTCGGCTAATGAGAATTTTACACATGGAAAATCGGCATTCGTCGTGGCTGTTAGCAGGTTATAGGATCCAAAACCGGACCCGATAGCTTAATAGCGTCCCGTTACGGTGGATGTCACGTGTCGGTCACTGTTGACGAAAGCACTTCCATGACGCGTGATTTATCGTCATGGAAGTGGACACTTCCGTGATGATAATTTTGGTAATGTCATGGAACACTTCTACGACAACACAAGTATGACTATCTTCATTCTGTCATAAATTTGTCATTGATGTACATGCATGACAGAAAATGTGACCTACTATGACAAACACATATCATCATGGAAGTGTATTTTTTTAGAGTGCAGGATACACAATCAATGCAATGAAACAATATGATGCATGATCATGACATGGCAATATGCTGTGGTTTGAGCTAATGCAACTAGAAACATGTTAAATGCAGTTGGTTTGAACCCTAGGTTCAAATTCAAACTCCATATGTTAATATTCAAATGTCATTCATTTGATTTGTCCTAAACAATGGTCATAAGTTGTTATAACATGCATGGAAACGGTACAGATGGATAGATTGGATTTTTCTGATCATTTTTCATATATAAAACTTTTCAATCTGAGTTATAGATTATTTTCTATGAATTTTAGAAGTTTTAACTATTTTTTGGAATTTCTGAATTATTTTAAATACATAAATTACTTACTGCATCAGCATGACGTCGGTGTGACATCAGCAAGTCAACAGAAGCCGGTCCAGGTCAAACCTGACCAGTTGGGCCCACTAGTCAGTGACTCAGCGCTGCCTAGGGTCATAGAAAGGTGGGGTCGGGTCAACGGACATGTCAGCACGGTCAAAGTTGATGCGTGGGGCCATTGTGGTTAATTAAAACTAGAAAGGAACTAAATTGTGGTTAGTTAGGAAGTGGGGCCCATCTGTCAGTGTCAGCAGGGTTAATTAGCGGGGCTCTTAGCGGCTAATGACGTTCCCACGTCAGCATGCCGGAGTTGAACACCGGCGAGCACACAAATGCGGCGGCGTCGCTCGGGAATGCGCTACAGGCGGCAGGTTCAAGCGCTGAGGGCACCAGGGCATAGCCCTTGCTCCGCCGCATCAAGGAGCGGTCGATTTGGACGCGGGGGTTTTGGGAATCGACGCTCGCGACGAGGTTTGCGGCTACCGTGGTTCGGTTGACGGCGGTTTTGTTCCTAGAGCGTGCAGATCAACTAGCTAATGGCATACGCTTGACGTACGCATGCTCACAAATCCGTTGGACACGGTGGTGTGACCAATAGGTCGCTAGAGTAACGCCGGCGACAAGCTCGGGCGGAGGCGAGCTTTGTCCATGGTTGGGGATGAGGCTAGCTGGCCTAAACGAGAGAGGGAGAAGAGGGGTCTGGAGAAGAATCTCACAGCGGGGTTGAGGAGCAGGTCAGTAGCTCGGGGGAGGTGTCGGAGCGAGTGGGGTGGCGAGAGAAATCTTGGCGACACAAGGTTGAAAGAGAGCTCGGGGTCGTCGCTTGGGGGCGTTCGGCGTCGCGTACGTCAACGGAGAGGATGGGGCAGACGAGGCGGTGCTTCTGGATACAGATGGAGGGCGAGGAGCTGGCTCTGGCTACGACAACGACAAGCGGCGGCACCGGCAACCTCTAGGTGGTTGCGTGGGAGAAAGAGCAGAGAGGGGAGGGAGGTCCAGAGAGAGGAGGGGAAAGCGAGAGGGGCCAGGGCATTCTCTAGGCGCGGTTGGAATGAACGGGAGCTCGCCAGCGTGAAGCAGGAGCTGGCATGTTCGGCGTCGTGCGCTGGTTCGCCTCTGCCTTCTGGCAGGGGATGAAGACAAGGATGCCCTTGTGGGTTGGGCCTCCTGTGCTGGGCCAGGTGGCTGTGCCAGGTAAGCTGGCCCAAGGGGCTTCTCTCTCTCTCTTTTTGTTAATTTTGTTTCTGTTTCCTATTTTCAGTCTTTGTTTTCTGATTTAGCAAAAATACTAAACCATTTCCATAACTCCTGAAAATAATTGTGGACATCTTTTGAATTATTTCCAACAGCCCTCAATTATTTTAGAATTATTGAAGCATTTAAAATATTTATAGTCACTAAATGCTCCAATTCAAATACAATATGATTTAGCTCAAAAATCCAGAATGGCCTAGAAAAATGTGCACCATTTTTGGCAGAGGTTTTAACCTTTATCAAAAACCATGAACTTTTCTAAAGGGCATTATGGGTTCATTGAAAAGATTTAAACTTGAACCTAGTTGAAATAATTATCTACTAGGGTTTGATCATCCCCAATTCAAATTCATTTGAATTTGAAACATGATGACATGATGATCAAGCAAAGACAACGGGGGCTGACCTAGGGCTGTGAAAGCTGATCATCTGTCAAAGTGTGTTGTGCAGAAGCTTCCTGTGGAACTAGGGACTTTTGTTCTCCATCTCACTCAGCCCTCTGTATCCCCAGCAACAATGGCCTGGAAAAGGAGAAAGTTTGACTCCGGTAAGCCTCTCCCAGTAGAGCCGTCCGCTCCTGGCAGAGACCCTGCCAGAAACAACTCCTCGCAGCCTACCGGACAGCACCCTCCAGCCCAGCCCATGGACACCGTGAACGAGGCATGTGCTCCCGTAGCAAAGGAGGTGCCTCTAGTCATCGTTTCTGAGCCCCAGGCTCCAACTTGGGCAAGGCACATTGTCCACTTCCTCCAAACCGGAGAGCTCCCCGTTGACCAAGATGAAGCTGAAAAAGTAGCCCGGAGGGCCAGTATGTATCAGTCTGTCGATGACACTCTGTAAAGAAGGAGGCCCAACAGTGTGAAATTGAAGTGTGTCTGCCGAGAAGAAGGAAAGGAACTGCTGGCTGAGATACACAAAGGCATGTGTGGCTCCCACATTTGATCAAGGGCATTAGTTGGGAAAGCATTCCAGCAAGGATAATATTGCCCCACAGCCCTCCAAGATGCGGTCGAGCTAGTCACCAAATGTGAAGCCTACCAGTTCCATTCCAAGAAAACCCACCTGCCTGCCCAAGATCTTCAAACAATCCCTCTATCATGGCCATTTTTGGTCTGGGGGCTCGATATCCTCGGCCCCTTCCCCTGAGCAATCGGGGGCTTTGAATTCTTATTCGTTGCTATCGACAAGTTTACAAAGTGGCCGAAAGTGACTACCGTGAGAAAGGTGACTGCTTAGTCAGCTATCAAGTTCTTGAAAGAATTGGTGTGTCGTTTTGGGGTTCCGGCAAGGATCATTACTGACAGCGGCACCCAGTTCACAAGCCGCGCCTTCATGCAATATGTTCATGCCCTCGGATGCAAGATCTCATTTGCCTCTGTGGGGCACCCCCGGAGCAATGGACAAGCTAAGAGGGCGAACGCTGAAGTGCTGCATGGACTCAAGCTGAGAACCTTTGATACGCTGCAGAAGCACAGCAGGCAGTGGATTAAGGAGCTGCCGATAGTTCTCTGGTCCTTCAGAACTACACCAAACCAAGCTACCGGGCAGACTCCCTTCTCCCTAGTCTACAGGGCAGAAGCAGTTGTCCCCACGGAACTCATTTATGGGTCATCTCGAATGCTTGCCTACGATGAAGTAGCGCAAGATCAACACCAGTGTGATGACGCTGTGCTACTCGAGGAGAACCGTCTCTGGGCTGCTACGCGTGTTGCATGCTATCAGCAAGCCCTCCATCGCTATCATAGCCGCAGGGTTCACGCCCGGTGTTTTGAGGAAGGTGACCTTGTCCTTCGGCGCGTTCAGTCCGCCAAGGGTACAAACAAGTTGTCACCGAAGTGGGAAGGCCCTTGCCAGGTAGTACGAGTCACCAGACTTGGCGTAGTCCGTCTGGAGACCAGAGATGGCATTGACTTGCAAAACTCATGGAATATTGAGCATCTCCGCAAGTTCTACCCCGTAAGGCGCGGTTGTCGGGCCCTACCCGGCAGCCACCCTTTTGTACAGGCCTTGCCTCAGCTGCATGTAACACCTTGTACAAAGCCAGGGCGATGACCCTGTGCAATAGAAAATAAAGAAGCACTGTGGGGGGCGACCAAGATTGCATGCATGCATAAGCATTCCAAGATCACTGCATAAGCATTTCATGAGCATTTGCATATGCATATAGATAGGATCGCATTCTGCATTCATTCTCATCTGCATGAAGCTACAGGTTCCTGCCGTGAACTTGGCTTTGACAAGGAGTTGAGAAGATTTCCCGGCACTAAGATTCCCGGCAAGCCAAACATATAAGTTCTACCTCCTGTCGGTTAGTGTTCTATGAAGCTATAACTTGTGCATAAGAAAACCTCGCCACTCTTTTGAGACTTAGGTGCTCCCATCCCTGACTCGAATGTTTCTTCGGTCAAGATGGTCACAGTGGCCTTTGGTGAAGTTGGAGGGGGGCTGGTCCCTTTGTCTTTTTCCTGGTAGAAGCAGCTCTCCGGCAGACAAAAGGGGTGTCGGATGATAGCTTGCTGGGGAAAACTCGTTTATTTACATTAAAGAGGCATCTCACCTTTGCATGGAAATACACATGTACGAGTTCCCGGTAAGGTTCATCTTTTTCATTAACATGCTAATACAAGTACAAGCATTATAGAACACAAACATGGACTCTAGAGATTACATTATTTCAATTAAAATTTAGCAAGTACCTACAGATTTAAGATTGAAAAAAGATAAGTGCCCCGTTATGCCTGATATGTCTCCAACGTATCTATAATTTTTGATTGTTCCATGCTATTATATTATATGTTTTGGATGTTTAATGGGCTTTAATATGCTATTTTATATTATTTTGGGACTAACCTGTTAACCAAAGGCCCAATGCCAGTTTCTATTTTTTGCCTATTTTAGAGTTTTGCAGAAAAGGAATACCAAACGGAGTCCAAACGGAATGAAACCTTCGCGATGATCTTTCTTGGACCGAAAGCAATCCAGAAGACTTGGAGTCGAAGTCTGGAACTCCACAAGGAAGCCACGAGGCAGGAGGGCGCGCCCCCACCCTCGTGGGCCCGTCGTAGCGCCACCGACGTACTTCTTTCTCCTATGTATACTCTTATACCCTAGAAACATCAGGGAGAGCCACGAAACCACTTTTTCATCACCACAACCTTCTGTACCCGTCAGATCCCATCTTGGGGCCTTTTCGGCAATCTACCAGAGGGGGGAATCAATCACGGAGGGCTTCTACATCAACACCATTGCCTCTCCAATGAAGCATGAGTAGTTTACCACAGACCTTTGGGTCCATAGTTATTAGATAGATGGCTTCTTCTCTCTCTTTGATTCTCAATACAAAGTTCTCCTTGATGTTCTTGGAGATCTATTCGATGTAATACTCTTTTGCGGTGTGTTTGTCAAGATCTGATAAATTGTGGATTTATGAACAAGATTATCTATGAATATTATTTGGTTCTTCTCTGAATTCTTATATGCATGATTTGATATCTTTCCAAGTCTCTTCGAATTATCGGTTTAGATTGGCCTACTAGATTGATCTTTTTCTTGCAATGGAAGAAGTGCTTAGCTTTGGGTTCAATCTTGCGGTGTCCTTTCCCAGTGACAGTACGGGCAGCAAGGCACGCATTGTATTGTTGCCATCGAGGATAAAAAGATGGGGTTTATATCATATTGCTTGAGTTTATCCCTCTACATCATGTCATCTTGCTTAATGTGTTACTCCGTTCGTATGAACTTAATACTCTAGATGCATGTTGGATACCGGTCGATGTGTGGAGTAATAGTAGTAGATGCAGAATTTTTTTAATCTACTTGACACAGACGTGATGCCTATATTCATGATCATTTCCTTAGATATCTTCATAACTATGCGCTTTTCTATCAATTGCTCGGCAATAATTTGTTCACCCACCGTAATACATGCTATCTCGAGAGAAGCCACTAGTGAAACCTATGTCCCCCGGGTCTCTTTCCTATTATATTACGTCTCTTTTATTTAGATTGCATCTCGTTTACTATTTTGCAATCTTTACTTTCCAATCTATACAACAAAAACACCAAAAATATTTACTTTACTATCTCTATTAGATCTCACTTTTGTGAGTGACGGTGAAGGGATTGACAACCCCTTTATCATGTTGGCTGCAAGGTTCTTGATTATTTGTGCAGGTACTAGGTTACTTGTGCGTTGTCTCCTACTAGATTGATACCTTGGTTCTCAAAACTGCAAGAAATACTTACGCTACTTTGCTGCATCACCCTTTCCTCTTCAAGGGAAAATCAACACATGCTCAAGAGGTAGCAATGCCTTTGCCCTTGTCCATCTCCTTCAGGGTATTACAGGGAGGGACTAAAGAAGCAAGAGGTGGACCCATCTTGGATTATCGGTTTAGTTTGGCCTACTAGATTGATCTTTCTTGCAATGGGAGAAGTGCTTAGCTTTGGGTTCAATCTTGCGGTGTCCTTTCCCAGTGACAGTAGGGGCAGCAAGGCACGTATTGTATTGTTGCCATCGAAGATAAAAATATGGGGTTTATATCATATTGCTTGAGTTTATCCCTCTACATCATGTCATCTTGCTTAATGTGTTCCTCCCCTTATGAACTTAATACTCTAGGTGCATGATGGATAGCGGTCGATGTGTGGAGTAATAGTAGTAGATGCGGAATTGTTTCGATCTACTTGACACGGACATGATGCCTATATTCATGATCATTGCCTTAGATATCTTCATAACTATGCATTTTTCTATCAGTTGCTCGGCAGTAATTTGTTCACCCACCGTAGTACATGCTTTCTTGAGAGAAGCCGCTAGTGAAACCTATGGCCCCCGGTTCTGTTTCCTATTATATTACATCTCTTTTATTTACATCGCATCTTGTTTACTATTTTTCAATCTTTACTTTCCAATCTATACAACAAAAATACCAAAAATATTTAGTTTACTATCTCTATTAGATCTCACTTTTGCGAGTGACCGTGAAGGGATTGACAACCCCTTTATAGCGTTGGTTGCAAGGTTCTTGATTGTTTATGCAGGTACTAGGTGACTTGTGCGTTGTCTCCTACTGGATTGATACCTTGGTTCTCAAAACTGAGGGAAATACTTACGCTACTTTGATGCATCACCCTTTCCTCTTCAAGGTAAAACCAACGCATGCTTAAGAGGTAGCAAGAAGGATTTTCGACGCCGTTGCCGGGAAGATCTACGCCAAGTCAAGACATACCAAGTACCCACCATAAACTCTTCTCCCTCGCATTACATTATTTGCCATTCGCCTCTCATTTTCCTCTCCCCCACTTCTAAAACGATTTTCGAAAACCTTTGCCTTTTCTTTGCCCCTCTTCCGTTCGTCTCTTTTCGCTTGATTCTTGTGCGTCTGTGTGTTAGATCATTTGTTTCGCCTTCATGGCTAGTCCTCCTATCATTGTTAATACTCCCGATTATGAAGTTCTCAATTTTAAACAAAGCGAGGGAGAAAATCTAAAATATGCTTGGTATAGAATTTGCAATGTTCAAAATAGATCTAATAGAAAGCAATCCACTTCCGTTATTCTTCACAATTTTTATGTAGGCATCACTCCTTGGAATAGATATGTTCTTTGACACCATTACCGGAGGGAATATCTTGGGAAGCCATACTTTTGATTCTTATAATGCTATGATAGATTTGTTAGGCCCACCACCTCTTTTGGTCAATGGAACTATTTTAACTTTGGAACATGTGATGCAAAGGCTTGATATTATTGAAAATAAAATTGCCACTATTGCGTTAATCGAACATTTGTATAAAAAGATCCACAACCAAATTACACAATATGGATCTAAGGTAGGAGTTACTCTGAAAATTTTTAGGGAGAAGGAACCCATAGTTAATGAGAAGATAGATCAAGATTCCACCAGAATTGATAAACTCGAAGATATTATTACCAACTTGGGGTCCACTTTTTCTGCCATTAAAAATACCTCAAATCCTCCTCCTACCAAAGTTTCCAAGTTTATCTATGTTCCTAAAAATAAGGGTGAATCTTCTAGTAAGGAAAATGAAGACCTCAAATCAATAAGTGTTCACCCTAACTTTTTTGATATCATTAAGGAACCTTTTGCTACAAATGAATTTCTTGATTTCTTGCCTGGGAGTTTGATCATTAACAAAACCAAAGAGCCTCCTAAGGGTTATGTGTGTTCAATTGAAGAATTGCATACCAAAGATGGAAATGCCTAGATCTATTCTTGTTTTTATGCCTAGCTAGGGGCGTTAAACGATAGCGCTTGTTGGGAGGCAACCCAATTTTATTTTTGTTCTTTGCATTTTGCTCCTGTTTAGTAATAAATAATCCATCTAGCTTCTGTTATGATTGTGTTTTTTATGTTTTAATTAGTGTTTGTGCAAAGTTAACCCTTTAGGATCTTCTTGGGTGATAGTTGTTTGAACTTGCTAGAAAAAACAGAAACTTTTACACTCGGGAAATTAATTTTCATATTTTACCATAGAGCAATAAAATACCTACTCCACTTGCAATAGATAAATATACAAATTTTGTAGGTCGTCCTAATTTTTCAGAATTTTTGCAGTTACAAAAGTAATCGAAAGTAACAGATTGCTACAGACTGGTCTATTTTTTACAGATTATGTTTTTGTGTGTTGTGTGCTTATTTTGATGAATCTATGAGTAGTATCGGGGGGTATGAACCATAGATAAGTTGGAATAACCTAGGTTTAACACCAATATAAATAAAGAATGAGTTCATTATAGTACCTTAAAGTGGTGGTTTATTTTCTTATACTAACGGAGCTCATGAGATTTTCTGTTGAAGTTTTGTGTTGTGAAGTTTTCAAGTTTTTGGGTAAAGATTTTATGGATTTTGGAATAACGAGTGCAACAACCTAAGCTTGGGGATGCCCAAGGAACCCCAAGCTAAAATTCAAGGACAACCAGAAGCTTAAGCTTGGGGATGCCCGGAAGGCATCCCCTCTTTCGTCTTCGTCTATGGGTAACTTTACTTGAGGCTATATTTTTATTCACCACATGATATGTGTTTTGCTTGGAGCGTCTTCTATGATTTGAGTCTTTGCTTTTTAGTTTACCACAACCATTATTGCAGTACACACCTTTTGGGAGAGACACGCATGAATCAGAATTTATTAGAATACTCTATGTGCTTCACTTATATCTTTTTAGAGCACGGTGGTGGTTTTATTTTATAGAAATTATTGATCTCTCAGGCTTCACTTATATCTTTTTAGAGCATGGTGGTGGTTTTATTTTATAGAAATTATTGATCTCTCAAGATTCACTTATATTATTTTGAGAGTCTTTTAGAATAGCATGGTAATTTTTTTTGGCTACAAAACTAGTCCTAATATGATCGGCATCCAAGATGGGTATAATGAAAACTTTCATATAAAGTACGTTGAATACTATGAGAAGTTTGATTCTTTATGATAGTTTTGAGATATGAAGATGGTGATATTAGAGTCATGCTAGTAGACTAGTTGTGAATTTGAGAGATACTTGTGTTAAAGTTTGTGATTCACGTAGCATACACATATGGTGATCCGTTATGTGATGAAGTTGGAGCATGATTTATTTATTGATTGTCTTCCTTATGAGTGGCGATCGGGGACGAGCGATGGTCTTTTCTTACCAATCTATCCCCGTAGGAGCATGCACGTAGTACTTCGTTTCGATAACTAATAGATTTTTGTAATAAGTATGTGAGTTCTTTATGACTAATGTTCAGTCCATGGATTATACGCACTCTCACCCTTCCACCATTGCTAGCCTCTCTAGTATGGTGCAACTTTCACCGGTACCATAAACCCACCATTTACCTTCCTCAAAACAGCCACCATACCTACCTATTATGGCATTTCCATAGCCATTCCGAGATATATTGCCATGCAACTTTCCACCGTTTCGTTTATTATGACACGCTCCATCATTGTCATATTACCTTGCACGATCATGTAGTTGACATCGTATTTGTGGCAAAGCCACGATTCATAATTCTTTCATACATGTTACTCTTGAAACATTGCACATCCCGGTACACCGCCGGAGGCATATAGAGTCATATTTTGTTCTAAGTATCGAGTTGTAATTCTTGAGTTGTAAGTAAATAAAAGTGTGATGATCATCATTATTAGAGCATTGTCCCAGTGAGGAAAGGATGATGGAGACTATGATTCCCCCACAAGTCGGGATGAGACTCCCGATGAAAAAGATAAAAAAAGAGGACAAAAGAAAAAAAGAAAAAGAGAGGGCCCCAAAAAAGAAACAAAAAAATATGAGAGAAAAAGAGAGAAGGGACAATGCTTCTATCCTTTTTCCACACTTGTGCTTCAAAGTAACACCATGATATTCATGATAGAGAGTCTCTTATTTTGTCACTTTCATATACTAGTGGGAATTTTTCATTATAGAACTTAGCTTGTGTATTCCAATGATGGGCTTCTGCAAAATTCCCTAGGTCTTCGTGAGCAAGCAAGTTGGATGCACACCCACTTAGTTTCTTTTGTTGAGCGTTCATACATTTATAGCTCTAGTGCATCCATTGCACGGCAATTCCTACTCACTCACATTGATATCAATTGAGAGGCACCTCCATAGCCCGTTGATACGCCTAGTTGATGTGAGACTATCTTCTCCATTTTGTGTTCTTCACAACCACCCCTCTATTCCACCTATAGTGCTATATCCATGGCTCACACTCATGTATTGCGTGAAGATTGAAAAAGTTTGAGAACATCAAAATTATGAAACAATTGCTTGGCTTATCATCGGGGTTGTGCATGATTGAATATTTTGTGTGATGAAGATAGAGCATAGCGAGACTATATGATTTTGTAGGGATAGCTTTCTTTGGCCATGTTATTTTAAGAAGACATGGTTACTTTGTTAGTATGCTTGATGTATTATTTTTATGTCAATATTAAGCTTTTGTCTTGAATCTTTCGGATCTGAACATTCATGCCACAATAAATAAAATTACATTGATAATTATGTTAGGTAGCATTCCACATCAAAAATTTTGTTTTTATCACTTACCTACTCGAGGACGAGCAGGAATTAAGCTTGGGAATGCTTGATATGTCTCCAACGTATCTATAATTTTTTATTGTTCCATGCTATTATATTATCTGTTTTGGATGTTTAATGGGCTTTAATATGCTCTTTTCTATTATTTTTTGGAATAACCTATTAACCGGAGGCCCAGTGCTAGTTTATGTTTCTTTGCCTATTTTAGAGTTTTGCAGAAAAGGAATACCAAATGGAATCCAAACGGAATGAAACCTTTGCGATGATCTTCCTTGGACCGAAAGGAATCCAGAAGACTTGGAGTCAAAGTCTGGAACTCCACGAGGAAGCCACGAGGTAGGAGGGCGCGCCCCCACCCTCGTGGGCCCCTCATAGCTCCACCGATGTACTTCTTTCGCCTATATATACTCTTATAGCCTAGAAACATCAGGGAGAGCCACGAAACCACTTTTCCACTGCCGCAACCTTCTGTACCCGAGAGATCCCATCTTGGGGCCTTTTCCGGCGATCTGCCGGAGGGGGAATCGATCACGTAGGGCTTCTACATCAACACCATTGCCTCTCCGATGAAGCGTGAGTAGTTTACCACAGACCTTCGGGTCCATAGTTATTAGCTAGATGGCTTCTTCTCTCTCTTTGATTCTCAATACAAAGTTCTCCTTGATGTTCTTGGAGATCTATTCGATGTAATACTCTTTTGCGGTGTGTTTGTCGAGATCCGATGAATTGTGGATTTATGAACAAGCTTATCTATGAATATTATTTGGTTCTTCTCTGAATTCTTATATGCATGATTTGATATCTTTACGAGTCTCTTTGAATTATCGGTTTGTTTGGCCTACTAGATTGATCTTTCTTGCAATGGGAGAAGTGCTTAGCTTTGGGTTCAATCTTGCGGTGTCCTTTCCCAGTGACAGTAGGGGCAGCAAGGCACGTATTGTATTGTTGCCATCGAAGATAAAAATATGGGGTTTATATCATATTGCTTGAGTTTATCCCTCTACATCATGTCATCTTGCTTAATGTGTTCCTCCCCTTATGAACTTAATACTCTAGGTGCATGATGGATAGCGGTCGATGTGTGGAGTAATAGTAGTAGATGCGGAATTGTTTCGATCTACTTGACACGGACATGATGCCTATATTCATGATCATTGCCTTAGATATCTTCATAACTATGTGTTTTTCTATCAGTTGCTCGGCAGTAATTTGTTCACCCACCGTAGTACATGCTTTCTTGAGAGAAGCCGCTAGTGAAACCTATGGCCCCCGGTTCCGTTTCCTATTATATTACATCTCTTTTATTTACATCGCATCTTGTTTACTATTTTTCAATCTTTACTTTCCAATCTATACAACAAAAATACCAAAAATATTTAGTTTACTATCTCTATTAGATCTCACTTTTGCGAGTGACCGTGAAGGGATTGACAACCCCTTTATCGTGTTGGCTGCAAGGTTCTTGATTATTTGTGCAGGTACTAGGTTACTTGTGCGTTGTCTCCTACTGGATTGATACCTTGGTTCTCAAAACTGCAAGAAATACTTACGCTACTTTGCTGCATCACCCTTTCCTCTTCAAGGGAAAATCAACACATGCTCAAGAGGTAGCAATGCCTTTGCCCTTGTCCATCTCCTTCAGGGTATTACAGGGAGGGACTAAAGAAGCAAGAGGTGGACCCATCTTGGATTTGGCAGCTCTCCAGGATCAAGACGATGCCATCCTCTAGCTGGGAGGGAGGAACAGGAGGGCAGGAGGGACAACGGCGTTGAATGGAGCCTAGACGGGGGTAGCGGAGTCACCGGCAAATACGAGCCGTCAGAACAGCCGCCCTCGTTCTCCGCACGTCGTGGGTCGCTGCTACCTCCCATACCGCTGCCGTTCGAAGACCCCATCGCGGCAGCCGTGCCGGGTGCCATGCTCTCCAAGGGACTCCCCACAAAGAGCATGGTCGTCCCCAACGACCATGCTATCGGTAGCCACCATGCTCCCAGAGGACGTGAGTACGATCAAAGAGCCCTCCTGTATGGCAAGAGGACGGTGCCCAGGAGGAGTCAGGTTCACCTTTGCTAAAGGAGACTCTCTTCCATGACTCCTCCCCAGTGCCGCAAAGGGAAGAAGAATGAGGAGCAATCGACTACCACGCGCCATGCCCGCCTCAAGCCTCGACATGGTGTCGTTCGCCTCCCCTCCCACTGAAGTCAAGGCCACAGGCGGCCCAGCGGCGAGCACGTCGGAGTTGGCACCTCCAGCTTTGTCGCCACGCCGCCCGAGTCCCCCTTTCAGGTCTAGGAAAGGCTTCAAGATGGGGCCCGAGGCATGGCCCCAGGATCTTTTTCTTAACATAACCTGCAGAAGTAGAAGACAGAAAGAGGAAGAATGCGAGGGTGGATGACTCTGACCTCCCTCTGTCCCTCCTTTTATAAGCGGGCTGGGGGGAGCCGCTCCCTCAATGGGCGGCCACCGTCCTCCTCTTCCAATTCAAGACGATCGGGCCCTCGCCTTGATGCTCTCCCACGCCACGTGCCTCCATTACCTACCCCGCGTGATGCATGCAGCATACGTGGCTAAGGATAAGGGCGAGGTGGGAAGAGTGAATTGGCAGTGTCTACCCCGTGCTTTAAACTCATTCACGAACCATTACTGGAGCGGCCCCACCACTATTGGCTTTACACGCAGCACGAAGAAACTAGAAACTAGCCTGGAATCAATGCTAATGAAGAAGCGAAGAAGACCTCAAGAGACCAGCCTCTTCAGCAACCCCGCATGTGCACTTATTAGGCCCTAACCCGACGATGCTCAACAGCGTGTTTCGGGTAGGCCCGGGGGCTTCTGTCGGTGCAACAGACCATGGGTCTGTTGATCAGACTGTGCACAGGCACAGAGACGAGATTGAAGCACCAACCCAAGTCAGAGTACAAGATACCAAGATCTCCAAAGGACCAACATGCAGATTAGAGGGACCAAGATCAAGCCAGAGAAGCAAGACACCATTAGGAGAAGGGCCTCCGTTGCCGGGTAGGCGAGCTCGGCAAGGGGCGAGGCCACCCCCGGAGGAAGACGTCCAAGATGTCCCGGCACGGCCTTCCAGGACACACGGAAGCAAAACCACCTCACCAACTACCCTGCCACGACCCACGTCGTCAATCAGTGCGGTGTCGAGCCGCGAAGTGACTAAGTGGCAGCCATTCGCCACATGGCAGCCTCTCCCTATGGGAAATACCTGTAGATGACACCCTTCCTGCGACGTGTCAAGCGAGCAGGTGTGGAGCTGGCGAGATAGCCCGACAAGACTTGTCGGGAAACCAATGATGTGACGTTGAGCGGTGCATTTAATGCACCCTATCAGCCCATAGAGTTAGGTATGATAGCATTGTTTGCTATCTTATCAGTGCAGAATGACTACTTTGCCATTGTGGTAACCGCTTGATCTATAAAAGGAGGCCCATGGAAACCGTAGAAAGGGTTAGAAGGTTGGAGAACTCACACCCCCATACGCGTGTAGCCCCTGCCGCCCTGAGGCAACCCCTGCCTGGCAAGTGTACCACGGTCCACCACCACCTTTCCACCATCAATCCACCAAAGCAGGAGTAGGGTTTTATGCCTCGCGGCAGCCCAAACCTGGGTAAAAATGCCTGCGTGATCTCTGCCATGCTACCCCTCGCTCGTCTGCTCTTTGTGCAATGCGACGCCCCCTGCCGAACAAGCAAGGGGCCTTCTGGTCCCATAGGTTGTCGGATTCGGTGTTCCGCGGACCCTTGTGAGGTTCGAACACTGGGGTGTGTGTGCGAAGAACTCCCTCTTCCCAACTTGTCGGCTCAATGATTCCACAACCTAGCTCCACGAACCCGAGTGACAAGGGACATAGTAGTTTATCCTGGTTCGGGCCACCTTGCGGTGTAATACCCTACTCCAGCTTTGTGGTGGATTGCCTCGGGGGGCTGACGGTGAACTAGCTAGTACAGAGGTTCAATAGCCTCGGGAGGTGAGGTGTTCTTGAGCTCGATGAGCTGGTGGTGAGAGGATGACCTGAATGGTTCGTCCTTATGGTGGTGGCTAAGTCCTATTTATAGTGGCTTTTGTTCCTCTTCCCAAATGTTGGCGGGAAGGGATCCCACAATGGCCAAATTTGAAGGGAGATAGCTAGTACAAGCTATCCTGACAAAAGTAGTGTTCTCCTGCAAAGGCTCTGGTGGTGACGCTGCAATGGGCTCCGCGATGACCTCCGTCCTCGCGGTCCTAGTCTCGTCGCACCAATATGGAAACCTTTGCTTGATTCCTTGGGACTCCGCGCCTGTGCTTGCCTCCTTGGCACCAAAAGAGAAACTAGTACACTACGCCCGCTGGCGCCCACCTTGCCTTGGTCGTCATGGCTCACGTCATGTGAACCTCACGATGTGCACCTTGCATTGATATCTCCGCTCCTCGGGAGCCAGCCTAGTGAGGCCGCCCTCAGGGAGGTCTTGGTGTCATCCACCTCACGAGGGTCTTGGATTGTTGTTGCTGAAATTGGGCCATACCGGGCCGTCGATTGAACCACGTCGTGGGCCGCAGGCAGGCTAGTCTGGGTACCCCGTTCCTAGGATGCCAACAGTAGCCCCTGGGCCCAAGGTGTGCTCGAACTTGGCTTCAAGGCGAAGCCAAAGGGCAAGTGCGGAGCACCGCGGGCCCCAACCGCCTATGGCCTCGGTTGACGCGTGGTGATCAATGGGACGTGGGCGCCCCCACTTCCCCATGCACCCTTGATATTAGTCGGGCTCAGCGGCCACCACCACCGGCTCAGCTCCTTGTTCGTTGCTTGCCGCGTGCTTCCTTGGCTCCTCCACCTTCTCAGCTCTCCCTTGTCGACATGGCGCCTAATTTGGCAAAGAAGAAGGTGAAGAGCCATGTTCCGGCTGAATCTCCACCGGCCTTCGAGCCTGCCCTCGAGCGGTCGATGATGGTCAACCGGGAGATGCTGGACAAGGTTCGTCCGGCGCTCGCCGCCAATTCCAATGAGTGGAACGCGATGGTGGCTTGGCATGTTTCTTGCACCATGGTCGACATGGCGGCCACTGAGATCCCCATTCATCTCCATGCCCTCTTGGCAGGATTGATTCCCCCTTTTCCCGATTTCTTCAATGCCATAATCTCGCATTACCAAGTCCACGCGCTGCACCTCCATCCTTCTCCTCGCCATCTTCGCCTTTGTCTGCGAGGCCATGGTGGGCATTGTCCCCTCCGTGGCCTTGTTCCGCCATTTCTTCTCGCTTCACCTGACCGACGCCCACTAGTGCTCGGGGTGCTTGACCTTCCAGGCTGTGGGGCAACGGCCGGCTCAGGGATCAACTTTGAGCTCTCGCCGGTCGTACATGGATTCCAGAAGTGGTGGGTGTTCGTGGATGTCGGCGTGCTCAACTCCCTGCTCTTGCTCCACCGGGCGCCGGCTGAACCCAGCTCCAGATGGGGGCACACGAAGCTCGTCAATCCTTGGCTTGCCCATGTTTGGCGCTGGCTGGCCAGGTTGAAGGAGCTTGGGGTGACGGTGCCCATGGTGGTGACGGAGTTCGTCCATTGCCGCATTGCTCCGCTCTAGCGCCATTCTCGGTAGATGTGGATCTTCGCCGGCAGCAGGGACCGCACGAGGCTTCATGTGCCTGCGCTTCCTCCCGAGACATTGTGCACGGTGCTCGACTTCCTGACTGTCGACCCTGCGCCAGCCATGCTTCCGAAGGAGGGCTGCCTCATGTACTGATGCTCGAACACGGAGGTGTTCGTGAGGTAGATGCCCATCTTCGACGAGTGGGGGCTGCGCCCGGCTGAGCTTGAGGGGCCGCATGAGAACCCTGTCCTTGTGGTCCATGTGCATGTCGTCCCTGCAGGGCACACCCCGGAGGTGGACGCTATGGGGCGAGCGCAGCCCGGTGCTATCGGGGTGGCTACTGACGGAGCGAACTGTCGGATCACGGGTTCCTACAAAACCCTTGAGGTTCGAACACTGGGGTGCGCGCGAAGGTTTTCTCCCTATCGATCCATGCCCTAGCTCTCTAAGATCTCGTGGACGAACTGAATGAACTTGCAACACAAAGACACAAGATTTATACTAGTTCCGGCCACCACTGTGGTGTAATACCCTACTCTAGTGTGGTGGTGGTGGATTGCCTCTTGGGCTGATGATGAACAGTACAAGGGGAAGAACAGCCTCCTAAGGTTGAGGTGTTCTTGTGCTCTCTTTTCGTGTCCCCTACTGTGGTGGCTAGTCCTACTTATATAGGCCCTAGTCCTCTCCCCAAATATTGAGCAGGAAGGGAGCCAACAACGGCCAATTTGAAAGGGGGCAGCTAGTACAACTTATCCTGACAAAAGTAGTCTTCGCCTGCAAAAGGCTGTGGTGGTGATGCCATCTTGGGCTCCATGGTGACATCTATCTTGCCGTCCTGCTGGTCTTGGTCTTGTTGCACCGATATGGAAACCTTTCCTTGATGCATCAGTACTCCGCGCCTGCGCTTGCCCCCTTGGCACCAAAGAGGAAACAAGGATGCTGCGCGCGGGGGCACCCACCTGGCACCCGCCTGGTCTCGATCATCATGGCTCATGTCGCGAGGACCTCGCGAGGTTTGCCTTGCCTTCATCTCTCCGCCCCTCGTGAACCTGCCTGGCGAGGCCGCTCCTGAGGAGGTCTTGCGTCATCCTCCTCACGAGGCTTGGCCCCTCGCGAGGGTCTTGAATACCTCGTTGATGAAGATGGGACATACAGACCTGCTAGCCCAGCCACGCCGTGGGTCGCAGGCAGGCAAGTCTGCGGACCCCTGTTCCTAGAACGCCGACAGTAGCCCCCGGGCCCAAGGCGCACTCGGGCTTGGCTTCGAGGCGAAGCCAAAGGTCAAGCGCGGAGCACCGCGGGCCCCAAAAGCATGCGGCCTCGGTTGAGGTGTGGCGGTTGATTGGACGTGGGCGTCTCCACTTCCCCACGCTGCCTCGGCAACTGCCTGAATTGACAAGTCCCTGTGACAAGGAAAACCATCATTACTTGTGATCGTGGGGGGCGCTGGTTTGCCTTCTCCTGCTATAAATGAGGAAGGGGCGGAGCCCCCGTCCCCCACTTCTTTCCATTTTGCCTGCTTCTTCTTCCCCCGCTCTACTACTAGTAGAAACTTCAATGGCGCTGATCTGAAGGTTCTTAGCTGACGAGAAGGGAAACATTCCCCCCGACATGTCGGCGCTGCTTCCTCCGAAGAAGAGGTCGATCCACCGTCGCGACGCTGCGGCGATGCAGGTGGTGACGAGGCCTTGGTGTGAGCGGCCTCCTCCTGGGTATCCACTGCCCTTGCACGCTCAAGCAGGGGGCTCGGGAGGAAGGAGAAACGAGCATCAGCGCGCGCACCACGGACAAGGTCGACGCGCTGCGGCGACGAGTGTCGTCGCTCCTGGAGTCTATGCCGCGGACTCCTCACGCGAGCTTGTGCTATGGGCAGTGATGCCCCCAAGCTCCTGGATCCGCTTCACGCGCTTCTTCTCTGACGTGATGCCGTCGAGGGGGCCTCTCGAACTCTGGCTGTAGCACGCCGACTGCGACACTCTGTTGACCGGAGAAAAGGTTGAAGCAGTCTCCACCGGCAAGAACTTCATGACCCTTTGAGGGATTCCTGGATTAGGGGGTCTCCGGACAGCCGGACTATATTCTTTGGCCGGACTGTTAGACTATGAAGATACAAGATTGAAGACTTCATCTCGTGTCCGGATGGGACTCTACTTGGCGTGGATGGCAAGCTAGGCAATACGGATATGTGTATCTCCTCCTTTGTAACCGACCTTGTGTAACCCTAACTCTCCGGTGTCTATATAAACCGGAGGATTTTAGTCTGTAGGACAACATACAATCATACCATAGGCTAGCTTCTAGGGTTTAGCCTCTCTGATCTCGTGGTAGATCTACTCTTGTACTACCCATATCATCAATATTAATCAAGCAGGACGTAGGGTTTTACCTCCATCAAGAGGGCCCGAACCTGGGTAAAATATCGTGTCCCCTGCCTCCTGTTACCATCCGCCTTAGATGCACAGTTCGGGACCCCCTACCCGAGATCCGCCGGTTTTGACACCGACATTGGTGCTTTCATTGAGAGTTCCTTTGTGTCGTCGCCGTCAGGCTTGATGGCTCCTACAATCATCGATAGCGATGCAGTCCAGGGTGAGACTTTTCTCCCCGAATAGATCTTTGTGTTCGGCGGCTTTGCACTGCGGGCCAATTCGCTTGGCCATATGGAGCAGATTGAAAGTTATGCCCCTGGCCACCAGGTCAGGTTTGGAAGCTTAAACTACACGGCCGATATCCGTGGAGACTTGATCTTCGACGGATTCGAGCCTCTGCCTTGTGCGTCACACAGTCACGATGAGTACGATTTAGCTCTACCATCGGATAGTGTTCAAGAGATCGCAGAGGCAGCTGCTCTGACCCTCAATTCGGAGCCAGTTGCGCCGTCCATGGACGGGTGGATGGACCCCGCCACGGAGGCCTTACCCTCAGCGGCGATCGAGCCAAACATCGACCTCACCTTGCACGAGAGCCGTGTTGTTAAACTGTTAGATCCTTCTCCGGCCACGGACTCCGAGCCGCCTGCACCCATTTCTATCGAATCCGATTGGGCGCTGATCATGGAGTTTACCTCTGCGGATATTTTTCAGCACTCGCCCTTTGGCGACATACTGAACTCATTAAGGTCTCTCTCCTTGTCAGGAGGATCCTGGCCGAACTATGACCGGCAGGATTGGGATGCGGATGACGAAGAAATTCGCCGCCCACCCACCACCCACTTAGTAGCCACTGTCGATGACTTAACCGACATGCTCGACCTCGACTACAAAGACATCAACGGTATGGATGACGATGCAGGAGACGAACAGGAACCACTGCCCCCAGGGCACTGGACGCCCACTCCACCACATGACGTATACATGGTGGACACACCAAAGGAAAACGACGAGGAGGAACGGAAGGACGCAACAAAGGGTTGTTCCCTTGAGAAGCAGTCAAAATGGCGGCGTAAGTGCCGCCCCAAATCCCGCCTCGGCAGAAACAACGATCATACAGACCCAGCGTTAGAGTAGGGGGGAACCAATGCCGGACCATGGCAACACAGAGAATCAAGCCGAACAACCTGACTCTGTCAAAGATAATAGTTCGGACGACCTCACACCAGACAGACACCCAGAGCAATAGAATGCCCGTCAAAGGCTTGTTGCCACCGCGGGGAGTCTAAAAAAGCAGAAGCAAAGACTCAAGCCTGCACAAGACACACTCGGAATCAGATGGAGCAAAGTACTCAATGCAACAGTGAAGTACGGCGGTAATCACCCCACCAAGAGCTACCCGAAGCGGAAGTTGCTACCCGAATTCGATGAGGAGGCCTTGGATCCCCCGCAACCAAAAATCAAAATGTCCACCTGGCCGGATAGACATCCTCATGACCAACATAAAGCGGCAAACAACACGACACATAAGCCAATACGTGATCCACGCGAGGGCCTGCATCAAGGGGACGACGCAACCAGATCCATCTATGGACCACGCAAACGCGCTCCAGCATACGATGCAACACAACAAACATCCGAACAATGTGGTACACCCAGATACAGGGGTGCCGCACACCCCCTATGTTTCAGCGATGAGGTGCTGGACCATGAATTTCCAGAGGGATTCGAACCCGTAAACATAGAGGCATACGATGGAATAATAGACCCTGGGGTCTGGATCGAGGACTATATCCTTCATATCCATATGGCTCGAGGAGATGATCTCCACGCCATCAAGTACTTACCCCTTAAGCTCTAAGGGCCAGCTCGGCACTGGCTTAAGAGCCTCCCTGAAAACTCCATTGGAAGCTGGGAAGAGCTCGAAGATGCTTTTCAGGCAAATTTTCAAGGGACTTATGTCCGACCTCCGGATCCGGACGATTTGAGTCATATAACTCAACAGCCCGGAGAGTCAGCCCGAAAGCTTTGGAGCAGGTTTCTTACTAAAAAGAACCAAATAGTCGACTGTCCGGAAGCCGAAGCCTTGGCAGCTTTTAAGCATAGTGTCCGCGAAGAATGGCTTGCCAGACACCTCGGCCAAGAAAAGCCGAGAACAATGGCAGCATTAACAAGCCTCATGACCTACTTTTGCATAGGTGAGGACAGCTGGCTAGCCAGATGCAGCACCAGCGACCCAAGTACATCCGAAGTTAGAGATGAAAACGGGAAATCACGATGCAGCAAAAATAATAAGCGTCGGAATAAAGAAGACAGCACGAAGAGCACGGCAGTAAATGCCGGATTCAAAAGCTCTCGGCCAAGTCAGCAAAAGCCGCCCTCTAAAGGCGCCAGAGACGAACTGTCCAGCCTAAATAAAATTCTGGACCAAGTATGTCAGATCCATAGCACCCCTGGTAAACCCGCTAATCATACCCACAGAGAATGTTGGGTCTTCAAGCAGTCCGGCAAGGTCAACGCCGTACACAAGTGGGAGGATACACCAAGCGAAGACGAGGATGAGCCTCCCAAGCAAGACACTGGGGAACAAAAGAAGTTTCCACCAGAAGTCAAAACAGCCAACGTGTTACACATGATCAAGGGGAGAAACAAAGCGGCACTCCCAGAAAAATATGCCCAAGGGCCTATCACCGCGGAGTCCTGCCACTGGTCGTCTCAACCGATCACTTTCGACCATCGTGATTACTCAGCAAGTATCCAGCGTGCAGGATGGGCTCCCCTGGTATTAGACCCAATAATTGACGGATACCACTTTACACGAGTCCTGATGGACAGTGGCAGTAGTTTAAACCTGATATACCAGGTTACAATCCACAAAACGGGGATAGACCCAGCGAAAATTTTCCACATCAACACTACCCTTAAAGGAGTAACGCCAGGCCCAGGGGCTCATTGCACGGGCTCCCTGCTACTAGAGATTATATCCGGCTTCCCCGATAACTTCCGTAGTGAAAATTTAACATTCCACATTGCTCCGTTCCAAAGTGGCTTTCAAGCACTACTTGGACGCGAAGCTTTCACTCGCTTTAATGCAATACCGCATTATGCTTCCCTTACACTTAAGATGCCCGGTCCATGTGGCATCATTACAGTGAATGGAAATATTAAGCGATCCCTATGCGCCGAAGAGAGTGTGACTGCCTTGGCAGCCGCACACTAAAAATGGCCTCACCAGCTAAAGCATTTGATAGGTCGTCAAGACCACGGACACGGTTAGACGAGTCCGGCGCAGCTATATGTAACTCACACAGGTTTGATAAGCCACACCCCTATTACAAATACAAGGGGCTCAACGCGCGCAGACAAGTGGCAATTTTTACTCATCTTGAATTATACAAGGTTTCTTCAAACCTACCTTTTTGCACGATAACTTTTCACCTAAGTTTCTCTCTTTTACAGATGACCATCGTGCTACACCCGTGCAGGATACGACACAACGGAGACACAGGCGCAGACGTGCAGCAGGGACCCGTCCCAAGGATTCTTTTTAGATTAAGACCCTGCATCAAACTTTTTTACTGTCTCTTGTTGATACACATCCCTCGGATTCTCAGTACAATTGAGAAGGATGCTGGCGTCTTGGCATGTGGCCACATCAGAATAATGCACGTACCTGGACACCAGGGGCTTCTTACAAAGGGCACTATTTAGGCCCGGTTTATACCATAAAGACCGAATACCTTAGGGAGTGTTCGGCATCACGAGTTTCGCCTTATATGCATCAGTTCCGAATCATGTCTTTGGTCAAATGTTGGGTTTGCCCGGCTCCTATGTTTTGGTACCTTATGTTCTGCTCTATCGGCTAAGGTAGCACTAGGAGAACTACTGCGATTGTGCCCCGGGTCATCAGGATGAGCACCTCAGTAGAGAAAGCCAAAAACTGAATGTCATGATATAGCGTGAGACTGGTCAACCACTCGATGACCTATCGGAATGTTAGAATTCCTCCGCCTTAACGAAGGGCCGTTTCCCGGCCAGGCATGTACGCACCCCAAATTCAGGAGAATGCGGAGCCAACAGGGGCTATATAGTAGCCCCACCATCAAACTCCTATGGCTAAGTGAAAGTGTTAAAGCATTATAGTCCGGTTGCCTCATTCGCTGCGCTATCACCTCCTTAAATAGGACCAAGACGTTGGGCTAAGTGTGAACACGCATCTTCTGCGAACACCTCCGCATTATATGCGTGGGGGCTGAAGCCGACTACTGCAATCTTTCAGGTTATACACATGTATACATAAACGACCGCACAAGAGGCATCATATTACTTTGAGGCAAAAGTATAAACACAGCCTTAATAAATTTCATAAAAACATTGTTTTTACAATGGGAATACATGTCACTCAAACATAATATTCTTCGAGCACTGGGCCTCTATCAAACAAGTACCCTCGAGAACCTCTTCGAAATAGTGCTCGACAGCCACTCAGCCTATGGCCGAACCCTGCGCCGCAATAGTGGTAGCATCCATCTCCGCCCAGTATGCTTTAACACGGGCAAGGGCCATCCGCGAGCCTTCTATGCACGCCGACCTCTTCATCGCATTGATGCGCGGCACCGCACCAAGGAACTGCTGCACTAAGCTGGAATAGCTGTTCGGCTTCGGCTTTTCCAGCCACAGCTGATCCACGACAGACCTCGTGGCGAGTCCGGACAACCTATTTAGTTCGGCCCATTCGGCTAGCTGATCAGTCAATGGAAGCGCACGCTCTGGAACGTTGAATTGCGACCAGAATAGTTTGTCCACTTCACGATCTGTTTGAACTTGGAAGTATTTGGCCGCATCGGCAGCACTTGCCGCCAAGTCCATATATGCGTCTGCCGAACTCCATAGCCGATCCAGAGGGGCATACCGTGGATCTCCGAACTTTCTCCGTAGCATGAAGGGCTTCCCAGCCGCAATATCCCCAGCTTCACGCAGCTCCTCCTTCTTCGCTCTCATAGCAGAGCGGGTGTCTTTGTTCACCACCATGGCCTTTTCAAGGTCCGTTACCTTCACTCGGTTTTCTTTTTCAAGGAACTGGCAACGGTCGGCAGTGTCTTTTAACTTTACGGCCATCTTGGCCATCTTCTCTTTGCTCTCGCAATGCGCGGCCTTCTCGGCTTTCAACTCTTCGGCCGCCTTCAAAACAGCCGCATTACTAATCCTTGCTTGTTCTTTGGCTCGGGCAAGTTCCGCCCGCAGGGTTTCCACGATGGCAGCTCCATCTGCAGTCACAACATATTAAAGATACTGGCATCATGCTGCTCTTACTATGTGGCATTCAACAGAAAATAACACTTACCCTGTGCCTCGTCAAGCCTCTTGTTAACAAGCTCGATGTCGGCATCCGCCGCATCCAGTTGCCGCTTCAGTTTGGAAAACTCATGAGTCCGGCTAGCCATCGGAGCTCCCACTACCTGCACGTTAAAGCGGTATGGTTATTGCCTGGGACTATGATCCTCTGTTTGTCGCCGTTCTCGGCGACAACCAGAGTCTCATGGGCTAGTATCTACACAGTGCACACCTAAAAATGTGCGGTACCATCACAAATGTACATTATTTTACGTACCTCAAAGCCCGTCAATAGACTCATAAAGGCATCATGCAACCCGCTTTCGGCGGATGAGATACTTTCCATCACCGTACCCATCAATGTACGGTGTTCTTCTGAGTTGGCCGCTCGCTCCAACAGCTCTCTCAATACGTCCGACCACATACCAGTCGGTGTCGGACTCTTCTGTTTGCTCTCTTCGAGAGCCGGACGTTGGGGACTTCGGGTGACTATAGGATTATCTTCTGGCCTCACCGAATCCGGAGAGGCCCTCCGTGACGACACTTCAAGGTCGCCTGCTTCTTGAGCGGAGGAGTCCGGGGGAGGTGTTTCGCTCTCCATCATCTCCGGAAGAAGATCCCCCGAAGACGAGCTCTGCTAAGAAGGGCAAATATCCGAACTGCAAGATAAATACTTCGGTTATTTTCCTCAGAGGTAAGGTAATATATATTCACTATTAAAGTACTTTTTAATTACTTACAGCTCATTAGAGGGCTGATCCCCCGCGGACTTAGTGCGGCAAGAGCACCCTCCAAAGCAGGACCCTCTGGTGGAGATTTCTTCTCCTGCTTGGAAACCTTGGTTTCCGGATCTTCAGAGGTAGTCCTCTTCCTCCCCCGGGGTGAGAGAATGTCTGATTCCTCCCCTCGGTTATCCTCCCTCACGGAGGCGCTCATTCCCTCGGTCGGAATAGGTAGCGATGGAGGCCCGCTTTCGCCCTCATTATTCCCCCTTTGTCTTCCTTTGAGGGCTCCAGGCAAGGTGCTAGCTCGAGCATCTTTTCTAGTACCAGATTTTCCAAACCCTCGGGAAGGGGGGCCGAACACCGCATCATCTTCGCCTTTGTTATCCAGTCCTGGTCAAAGAGCGATTTCTCAGAATAACGTCATGATAAATGAAAGACGGTGTGTTCGGCTAGAGGATAACTTACTTGGTCGGCGGTGCGGTTGCTGCTCAGGCCCACATCCTCGGTAGTATCCGGACACTCTATCTGGGGTCCGAAGAATGATCTATACATCTCCTCGTGCATCAGGCCGAGGAAATCCTGAATAGCGCGCGGTCCTTCTGGGTTGAACTCCCACATGCGAAGAGGCCGGCATTTGCATGGCTGGATTCGTCGAACCAGCATGACTTGCATTACCATAATCAAACTGAAATCTCCTTCGAAGAGATTTTGAATGCGGCTTTGCAGTACAGGCACGTCCTTGGCGGGACCCCAGCTCAGCCCTCTGCTAATCCATGACATTAGTTGTGGTGGAGGGCCTGAGCAGAAAGCAGGGGCAGCCACCCACTTGGCACTTCTGGGAGCTGTGATGTAAAACCACTCCCGTTGCCATAATCCGGACACCTCTGGAATAGAACCCTTTAGCCATGGAGCTCCGACAATCCTGCTTATTGATGCGCCTCCACACGCTACATGCTGCCCCTCGACAATCTTCGGCTTCACGTCAAAGGTCTTGAGCCATAGGCCGAAGTGAGGGGTAAAGTGGAGGAAGGCCTCACATACGACAATAAATGATGAGATGTGGAGAAAGGAGTCCGTGGCCAGATCGTGGAAATCTAGCCCGTGATAAAACATCAGCCCCCTAACGAAGGGATCCAGAGTGAGGCCTAGACCTCGAAGGAAGTGGGAGATGAACACGACGTCTTTGTTGGGTTCAGGAGTAGGGACGACCTACCCTCGAGCAGGCATCCAATGCGAAACCTCGGCGGTCAAGTATCTGGCCTCCCTCAACTTCTTGATGTCTTCTTCCGCAACGGAGGAGGGCATCCACCAGCCTTGAAGGCTAGATCCGGACATGATTGAAGATCTGGAGCACCTGACCTAGGCTTTGGGTGTTAGAACTCGAGGCGGGGGAAGGATTCAATTGAGCACGGGAGGGAAAAAAGTAAAAGCCTTGTCCCTTTATAAAGAGGGTGAATATCAAGCGTCCTCTCCGTAGCCGTTTGGGACTTGCCTATAATCTAGGAGTCCTAGGTATGGTTGGGTTACCCACGACCGTATTGATGAGAATCCCGTAATTAGGGGAGCACGATATCTGCTTTGACAAGACATGTCAAGAAACCGCCTCACGTTATGTGTGAGGCTGGTTGAAGAAAAATGGTTCGAATAATTACCGGGCCGTGGCATAATGTCATGTTGCTGAAACGTGTCAGCAGATTAGATTTGTGGAAATATTATTCTCTCTACGGTGGTATGTGGAACTTGTTTTGCAGGGTCAGACACTATCCTTGTATTCAAATCCTTCTGTGATGTATTGGGAGGAGGAACCCGCCTTGCAATGCCGAAGACAATACTGCACGTCGGACTCATCGTCATTGAAGCCTGGTTCAGGGGCTACTAAGGGAGTCCTGGATCAGGGGGTCTCCGGACAGCCGGACTATATTCTTTGGCCGGATTGTTAGACTATGAAGATACAAGATTGAAGACTTCGTCTCGTGTCCGGATGGGACTCTACTTGGCGTGGAAGGAAAGCTAGGCAATACGGATATGTGTATCTCCTCCTTTGTAACCGACCTTGTGTAACCCTAACCTCTCCGGAGTCTATATAAACCGGAGGATTTTAGTCCGTAGGACAACATACAATCATACCATAGGCTAGCTTCTAGGGTTTAGCCTCTCTGATCTCGTGGTAGATCTACTCTTGTACTACCCATATCATCAATATTAATCAAGCAGGATGTAGGGTTTTACCTCCATCAAGAGGGCCCGAACCTGGGTAAAACATTGTGTCCCCTGCCTCCTATTACCATCCGCCTTAGATGCACAGTTTGGGACCCCCTACCCGAGATCTACCGGTTTTGACACCGACACCCGTGGCTGGGGCGAGGTCGCGCGGGTTTGCCGTGTGGAGGGCGCCCTCGCGATCCACTTCGAGTACGACGGCGCCTCCATGCTGTTCTTCAAGGTCTTCGACGCGGAGGGTCATCGCTTGGAGTGCTGCCCCGGAGGGGAGAGCCAGGATGAGGCGCGCCCCGCTCGCGGATGCTCCCGTAGCAGCGACTCTTGGGAGTCCAGCGGTTCTCCTGAGCTCTATGAGACTCCGGAGACGAGCAACGACAGCTACGTGCCTCCAAGCTCTCGCCACGCCCTGAGCAGGGCCACAAAGTCCAGTCGCCGCCATCGCTGATCTGGAATGGGTTGGCACCGGCCTCCCGCGGCCCACTGTTGATGATGGCGTCGGCCGCGGGGGTGTGTAGATTGGATTCTCCTAGGTTCTCGTCTTTTGTTCCCTGCGAGGAATCAAGAAGTACCCCGTGGGGTCATGTAAAGAGTATGCAATGTCTTTTGTTGATATTATCTCAATTATGGAAGCCTTGTGAGTGCAAGTCATGTTTAGGCTCAGTCTTCCCTTTCCAATCTCGCGACAGCTTGTTGCTCTACACTGACAGGTCCTGGTCCCTAGGCAAGCTTCAGCCGTCGCTGGTATGCCAGGTCGTGTGCCGTGGTCAAGGCCAGGAGGTGAGCGGCCCGAGGTCCAGTAAGAGCTCCTGAGGCACGATGCTCGGGGGGTCCCCTTTAGCACTCAAGCAGTCGTGGTAAGATAAGAAAGGGAGGCGACATTGCCGCAACAGGGCTGTGGCGAGCGTGTCCCCTAGGTTCCAACGATTAGTTGATCCGAGCTCATGACTTATCTTGGCGGTCCGGGGTCGTTTCTTCGTGATGCGCCAGACCTGTGCACGAACATCCGCAGCATAGCTAGGTCCTTTGTGCTCTACGTCCTCAAGTCCCGGCCCTCGAGCGAGCTCACCCGCCACTGGTATGCCAGGTCACGTGTCGTGGTCAAGGACAGGGGTGAGGGCTGGAGAGACAATAAGAGCTCCTGAGTCGCGATGCTTAGGAGCCCCCTTTTAAAGTGCAACCAGATTACTTGGAAGAGGAGGGGGCTCGCGGTGCCGCCTGGTGTTATCCTCGTGAGATTCCTGCGAGCCAGCACAAAGAAGAACATGATCTGCCGTTACGGTTACCAGCCTGCTGCTGGTTGCTCCGAAAGGGGGTGAAGGCACTGAGGGCCCGGTGAGGTGACGTGCGTGGGGCATGCCGCGAGATAGAGCTTGACTGCTCAGGTGTTTCGACATGGCAAGGACGGACCCGTGCACCAGCGCCGTGCCGGCGTGAGGAGGCCCCATGGGAGACGATGATTGAGCAGGTAGTAATCATAGGTAGATCAAACATGAGCATAGCAGGCTTAAGTAAGTGCATGGGAGATACGTGCCACTGGGTCAGGCCCGAGCGGCTTGGGGATGATGCAGCCCGAGGGGCGCTCCCAACAAGGTAAACTAAAGACATAGAAAGGGATAGATGCCACAGGGACGGACCCACGCGGCCCGGGAATGATGCAGCCCGAGGGGCGCTCCCAGCTAAATGAACTTCGAAAACGTCACCTGGTTATGTTGACGAAGGGGAGTTGGGACAGCTAAAGGCGCGCAGCAAAGGGGTTGCTCCTCACGAGCCACCGGGGCCCTGAGCCTCAGGAGGCTCTGGGGGCTCAGGTGGTTCCTTGAGGACCGTCTCCATCTCCATCAGGACGACGTGGTGCCTGGCCTCCTGAGCCGCTAGGATGCGCCGCAAGTTGCTGTGGTAGGCGGATGACACACTTGGCAGGTCGAAGGGCATGCGAATGTAGCTGTGCAGTGGGCCCTCGCAGCGTCCCATGCGCAAAGGCCAGAAAAGCTCCTGAGAAGCGGCCCTGTTGATCCCTGGAATGTCGATGCAGACGTGCAGCCCAGCATCCCTGCCTGGATGGGAAGCTGCGCCTCGTGAGCAGCGGTCGCCGCGCATGGCCCTTGCGTCTTGCAATTCCTGGGTGGTCTTGGTGATGAACTCCTGAACGGTCGGTGATCCTTGCCCTGTTCCCTCCTGAGGGAAACATGCCGTGAAGCAGGCCTCCAAGTGGTGCCCAAGCGCCTCCCTCGTGATGTAGGCAAGGTCTGATGCCTTCTAGAAGAAAGCCCCGAGCCCTGCCCGAGAAGGGCGCTGGGCATGCCTTCCTATGCGATGGATGGAGGCACCCCAGGAGCGGGCGCTGATCCTGACGATGCTCCAGCCGCGACGCCAGCCTCCTAAGGTCCTGCACAGCGCAGCTGCTTCTTCTTCTTGGGGATGACCTCAGGAGGGCCCTCGCCCTTGCTGTCGGGGTCGTCGATTGCTACAGCTTGGAAGGCACGCTCGAGGGAGCACACCACATCTCTTTCTTCACATGGGACTGTGATGATCCCACCGCTTCCCGGCATCTTGAGGACATTGTAGCCGTGATGGGTTACCACCATGAACTTGGCCAGGGCTGGATACCCGAGGATGGCATTGTATGGCAGACGGATGTGCGCAATGTCGAAGTCGATGAGCTCGGTGCGGTAGTTATTGCACTCCCCGAAGGTGACAGGGAGGCGGACCTGCCCTATCGGTGTGGTGGAACCGTTGGTCACTCCTCTTGGTTGGCTGAAGCTGGTCATATGGCACTTGGAGGTTGTCGAACGTGTCGACGGACAGGACGTTGAGCCCCGCGCCACCGTCGATGAGAGTCTTGGTAACTTGCACGTTGCTGATGACTCGGGAGCAAAGCATCGAGAGGGCGCCAGCGGTAGCTGCGCACTTGAGCTGATATGCCGAGTTGAATGTGATGGAGCACTGGGAGCATCTGAGCGGACGTGTGGCTTCGAGCTTGGGGAGGACTGCATTCACTTCACGAGCAAACTGCTTGAAGATACGCTGCGAGACAGGGGCCTGGGCTCCGCCGAAGATGCAGGCGATAGCACGTGGTTCCTGGAAGCCCCCAGCCCCCTCGTCTTGATGGTGTTCGTCATTCCTTCTTGCTGGTGGAGGCAGCGGAGGGAGTCCGGCGTTACCTTGAGGATGATCCTTACGAGGCTGATCCCTCCAGGCGCCCTCGCGAGGCTGATCCTGCCAGCGGTCCTCACGAGGCCGGTCGCGCCACTCCTGGCGCGGGCCACGGTCGTCGCAGCGTCCGCCACCACGTCCACCTCTTATGCCGTATCCCCGGTCGCCGCGCTCGGGGCGTCGACCGAAGCATCCTTTGCGAATGGCTCTAAGCTCTTGACAGTCACTGGTGTTGTGGGTATTCAGGTTGTGGAAGGCGCGGAATGGACGGCTGCTCTTGGATGAATTTGGTTGGTCTCTGCCACGCTTGGTGTTTGGTTCCGCTGCGAGCATGGCTGCTCCCTTGCGCTTCACATCCTTGGCCTTGGCTTTCTTCTCCTCTGGGTCTGTGGCTGGGAGCTCGAGGAGGGAGAGGTGCCCCTTCTCGGCTCTTGCGCACTTGGTCGCCAGGTTGAACAACTCCAGGGACATGCACAACTCCTCGTGGATAGCGAGTTCTTCCTTCATCTTGACGTCATGGACGCCATCAGAGAACGCAGAAATGATGGCCTCGTCCGTCACCTTGGGGATCTTGAGGCGGACGTTTTTGAAGCGCTGGATGTACTTTTGGAGGGTCTCTCCCAGTTACTACTTGACGCGGTGCAGGTCACCCACAGCCGGCGGGCGGTCGCGAGTGCCTTGGAAGTTGGCGACGAAGCGGTTGCGCATCTTGTCCCAGGAGGAGATCGAGCCTAGTGGCAGGTTCAGGAGCCAGGAGCGGGCGCCATCCTTGAGAGCCATGGGAAACCAGTTCGCCATGACTTTCTCGTCGCCGTTGGCCGCTTCAATGCTCAGCTCATAGAGCTGCAAGAACTCCGCGGGGTCGGGGGTGCCGTCATAGCGAGGAGGCAGATCCGGCTTGAACTTGCCCGGCCAGGCGACGCTATGCAGCTCGGGGGTGAAAGCGCGGCACCCGGCTGTGGTCACCCGGGCCCGCCTTGGGGTGGAGCTTGGTCTTGATAGGGTCCGCGCACTGCCACTACAGGTGGCGGGTGGTCTTGCCGCAGCAGCCGGTCCTGGCGCGGTGGCGCAAGTAGTGGTGGAGCGTTTTCTTGCAGTCAAGGGACTTCTTGGCAGCTTCTTTCTTCACGCGCGGGCGTGGGACGCAGCGGGTCACGTCGTGGAGCCGCGCGCCTTGGCGCCAGGGCGCCGTCTTGGGGCGGAGGTGGTGGAGGCGCTCCGTGAGCTACGTTACCCGTAGCTGGCGGAGGGCGAGGCGGACAGAGGGACGGCGCACGGGAGCCCCTTGCGGCGTAGACAAGCTCGGCGATGCGGTCAAGCCAGTCCTCGTAGAGGTCGTTGACCAGTCAATAGCACAGGAGCTCGTGTGTTATGAGGAGCGCGGCCCATGCATCCATGGGAGAGCGACGTGCATGGGAAGAGGAACCGGGCGGGGTCAGTGATGGAGTGGCGGTGCGGCCGTCCCGCCGCACTGAGTGGTGCAGTGAGGATGCTTGCCGCTCGTTCCTTGCCGGGACGGTGGCGGCATTGGCGGCAGGCGACGGGGAACGACGAGGTGGCCCGCCGATGGGAGCAGTCTGAGCGAAACGGGTGGCGAGGGCAGCCCGGCACTCAGCACGAGCACGGCGCGCGTCTGCCATGGAGACGACGGAGCAACGGGAGGAAGCTTCAGCGCACCCCTACCAGGCGCGCCAAATGTCGGATCACGGGTTCCGGCAAAACCCTTGAGGTTCGAACACTGGGGTGCGCACGAAGGTTTTCTCCCTATCGATCTACGCCCTAGCTCTCTAAGATCTCGCGGACGAACTCGCCGAACTTGCAACACAAAGACAAAAGGTACGGGCCACCGTTGTGGTGTAATACCCTACTCCAGTGTGTTGGTGGTGGATTGCCTGTTGGGCTGATGATGAACAGTGCAAGGGGAAGAACAACCTCCTGAGGTTGAGGTGTTCTTATGCTCTCTTTTCGTGTCCCCTACCGTGGTGGCTAGTCCTACTTATATATGCCCTGGTCCAACCCCCCCCCCCCCCCCCCCCCCCGCAAATATTGAGTAGGAAGGGAGCCAACAACGGCCAATCTGAAAGGGGACAACTAGTATAGCTTATCCTGACAAAAGTAGTCTTCGCCTGCAAAAGGCTCTGGTGGTGACGCCGTCTTGGGCTCCATGGTGACCTCCGTCTTGCCGTCCTACTGGTCTTGGTCTTGTTGCACCGATATGGAAACCTTTCCTTGATGCCTCGGTACTCCGCGCCTGCACTTGCCCCCTTGGCACCAAAGAGGAAACAAGGACGCTGCGCGCGCTGGCGCCCGCCTGGTCTCGATCATCATGGCTCACGTCACGAGAAACTCGCGAGGTTTGCCTTGCCTGGATCTCTCCACCCCTCGCGAGCCTTCCTGGTGAGGCCGCTCCAAAGGAGGTCTTGCGTCGTCCGCGCGAGGCCTGGCCCCTCACGAGGGTCTTGAATACCTCGTTGATGAAGATGGGCCGTACAGACCTGCTAGCCCAGCCACGCCGTGGGCCACAGGCAGGCTAGTCTGGGGACCCCCGTTCCTAGAACGCTGATAGCCACAGCCTAGCGCTCCTGAGATGGAAGCCACCGAGGCGTGGGTGAGCAGTCCTGAGGGGGCGATCGAAGACCTGGCATGATCCAAGGCTCCCGAGGTCGCCGCCCCTGAAGCTCGGGGAAGCGGTCTTGAGGTGGAGGCTCGAGAGCTGTCGCAGCCCGATGCTCCCGAGGTTGCTGCCTCAGGAGCTCCGACGAACGCCCCAGACGCCGATGATCGTGCCTGGGCCTTCGGCCAGCTCCGCCTGAACTTCCAAGCACAACTCAAGAGGAAGGGGGGTCCAAGCTACAGCGGTGACGCCTACCGGCTGCTAAAGTAGAGAAAGTACATAGTTGTGGATGAGTGAGTACCTTCTCTTTGGGATTTCTTGTACGTTGCATCCTTTCCTAACAACGGTTGTAGTGGCAAGGCCTCCCGACGTGCCGCCTTCAACAGTCCTTAGCTCGCTCATGGTCCCGAGCCCCCCACATCCGACCGCCACGCGAGGCATGGTGCCTGCCCAAGAGGCGAACACGCCGATGGGGGGTCTCGACCCTGCTTTCCTGGCATCCTTCCTTCGCGTTCCGGCCTGGGGTGTAGAAGGCGTGCCAAGGGATCCTCCATTGGTCATCGCTGGTGGCTGGGCGGCCCCAGCACTGGCTTCATCTTCAGGTGGCGAGACCGCGCCACCCAGCACCTTCGCTGAAAACCGCAAGGTGGGAGTGAAGGCACCGACCTCGAGCCCCCTACCAGGGGCAGGCGGGCCACCTCAAGCTTCCCCAACAACCCATGGCGCGGAGGACGGGCTTGGCCGTGCATTGGAGTTTGCGCGCGGATGTGGCGCCATACGCCATGAGCTCTTCCGGGTGGCGATGGGTGTGCTGAGCCGCCTCGGAGAAGAGCTTGTTGAAGTCGACGCTTGCCTTGAGACAGAGGACCTTCGCCTGGCTCAGGAGTGGCACCAATTGAAGGTCGCGATCAACCTTGGGCAGCTTCAGCATGAGCGCGACAAGGCAAAGGCCGCAGTGTCCCTTGCGACCTCATGCGAGGCCAGCGCACGGGCCTTGGAGGAGGCCAGGGAGGCCGACCATCATCGCAAGGCCGTCGAGGAGCGCGAACGGGAGCTCCAGGCCTCAAATGCTACCCTTGAGCAGCAGATCAAGGCGCGCAGGGCCGTCTTGGAGTTGATGAGGGGAGCACCTTCCAAAGAGAAGGAGATCCTGAAGTGCGAGGAGGCACTGGCACTGGAGGCCTTGGAGCGCAGCCTGGAGCTTGAGCGGCTGGAGGTGAGGGAGCGCCATGTGGCCACGGCTGAGGACACCGTTACCATGCGGGAAGCCAAGGTCCAGGAGGAGGTCACCCGGATGGTGGCGAAGGTTCACGCGGATCTTGCCGACGAGTACCGCCTGAAGCTAGAGTTCCTGGAGGCCGAAGCTGAGGGTAGGACCGCCACCCTCAGGAAAAAGTTGAATGAGGCGGACCAGCGTAACAAGGCCACCAAGGCGGCTGAGGCTTCAGCCCTGGCTAACTTGGCCTCAACACTTGCTGACTTGCTCTCGCTCCAGCGGCAGATTGATGGCGCCACGTCCCTCGCGAAGCATAATGCGGACGAGGCGTGTCGTCGGCAGACGCTGCAGTGTGAGCATGCCCCCATGCTTCAGGCCCTCAGGGTGAGGGCCAACCGAGACCTGGGTGCCATCTATGAGGAGAGCACCCCTCATCTCCGCATGGAAGATTATGCCAACCAACTTCGCTTCTTTATTAAGGTCGTGACGCGCCTGGAGGACCAGGCTACGAGGGCCCGCGAGCTCTTCGGGGAGAGGAGTCGGGGCCTCCTTGGGTGTGCGTTCTCACGCGCCTTCAATCATCTTTAGAACCTTGACCCCCACTTTGATTTTGATGCCGCCATAGCCCCAGTGCTCAGGGCTATCAGGGACAACCTGTCGTACTGGGTGGACGATCATGTGGATGCTCTGGTCAGAGAGTTCGTCCCCGAGGATGACGTGGCGGTGATTGTGGCGGACAAAGATGGCATGGACGATGATGATGAAGACGACGTAAGTGATAGCGCAAGTAGCCAAGATGAGAGCGACCAGGATGGCGCCGAGGGCAACACGTCGAGTTAGGCCCGCATTCCTTCGCCTGAACCTGCATACAAAGACTCAGACATGGCCCTGTAGGGCGTGAGAGCATTTGGGAGGGGAAGCCCCTTGTAATGTGTAAATTAATGTTCTGTCTTTTTAAAGCTAGACTTGAAATGTGCTATCGCGAGCTCGGTAAATGTCGCGCCTTACCTTGACTCCGTAGGCCTTGACGTCCCGGCCGGACCTTCTTCCTGAGGCGAGCCCTTAGAGGTTCGTGAGACTCTGGGCCTCCTAAGAAGCCCGCGGATCCGTTCGAGAGGGTCGCGCTAGGAGCATACGTCGGACCACGGTAGGAAGTGCACATGGCAATCTTGCGCCGCGTGCACTCTCGCCCTGAGAGGGTCCTATCCAGGTTGCCCAGACGCGTCCAGCACTGTCTGCCAACCAACCCCCAGCCTGCGGGGCACTCACAAGGGGGGTGTCGGAGGCATGAGCCTCAAAAAACAAAACATGCAACCAGAACGCAATAAACCGGCACAAACCAGAGAAAGCTCCCCCCAATTTTAGATAACACAAAAGAACTTCAACTCTCAATCTAAGAAAAAACAGCTATCAAGTTACATAGAAAAGGTGCAAAGGCAAACAGCCGCGTCCGGAACCTAACTAGTCTTCTTGTCTTCCCACCAGCGCGGAGCTAAGTGCTTTCACTGGATGTGAGCATAGTCATTGGGGGACATTGTCGACGGCCAGCGCGGAGCATGGTGCTTCCACTTGGACGTGGGCGGGAGCCCCCGAGGCCGAGGGGCGACACGCTGGAGACTCCGGGGCATGTACAGCCCCACTCATTATTATGTGAGAGTGTCATGAGCGGAGACCTTCACAGGCGTGAGCCTTGCTTCATATCGCCTGACGAGGGCCCCGCCTTGTGCCTCCCCCGACCACCGTTGGGGCGTCCGGAAACCAGGACGAGACCAAGGGGCAATGGGGATGCTGGCGGCACCCTCGGCGACGATAGGCCCTCTATTGGGGAAGGGGGGAGGGCTCGCCAGCGCCTCCCCCGGCAGAGGACCTACCTCCATGTGACACCTTGCTCCGCGCGGCGCGAGGGAGGCCCTGCATCTGGGCCCTGCCCATGCAGCCCCCAGTGTGTCGGTCCTGCCAGGAGCAGGGGCACCACGCAGGGGTCTCCGACCGCTGTCGTGGCCTGGTTCACCTGCGGTCCATGGTTAGCGTAAGCATGTCCCTAGGGTATCAGTCGTACCCTGTGGTTGTTGTCATCGAAGGGTTCGGCGAAGCTTCCAGGCAGCTCATGGAAAGTCCCGACCTCTAGCGAATCTCCTGCCCAGCTCGGCTCGGGGAATGAGCTGGGGCCTTCCTCAAGCATGTACTCCAGGTCCATCATGCGGGGCACGTAGGCATCTAGGGCGGCTGCACCGGAGCCTTCGCCTGGGTGCCCCACACCTTGGATTTCTGGGACCTGCGCCTGGCCCTCGTGGCCGCAGGGCGACGCCCAAGCGCGGCCCCACAGGGGACCGCCAGAGCTCTGGTGGGACAAACCCCGGCCGCAGGCATTGCGGTTGCGGTGGGACAAACTGCGCCGAGGGCCGTGTTGCTCCGGTCGAATCCTCCGGGTGCTCCATGGGGAGCACGGGCGCGTTGGGGCCTGGCACGCGCCACTGCCACCACCTGAGGGATGGACAGTGAGCAGAAAGGTAACGCACCCCTGCAGGCAGCGTCGAGCAGTTCGGCGACCCGCTCCAGCAGGGCATCACGGCCGCCCTCTGCCAACCTGCAGCATAGTAGCTAACACACCACGATGATCGCGGCCCGCATATTCACTTGCTCCCATCGAGTGTGCGGCGTCGTCGCTGCGGCATAGCCCAAAGACCGCATGGCTGCGCGCGTACGCCGAGGGGCGAGGGCGGGCGGCGCCGACCCGCATCTGCAGAGTTGGGCGGTGTGCAAGCCGCCTGGAATGCGGAGTGGAGGTCTTCCTGGGTGGATGACATCGCCGGGCGGGCCAAGCGGCCGAGGGCTCGGCATGAGCCCTCTGATCGTCGGCCATCAGGGATATCGGCTGGTTGGAAGAAGAAAGGCCCCGACGCACCCCTACTTGGCGCGCGAAATGTCAAGTTCGGGGTTCCGCAGACTCTTGTGAGGTTCGAACACTGGGGTGCATGTGAAGAACTCCCTCTTCCCAACCTGCCGGCTCAACGATTCCACAACCTAGCTCCACGAACCTGAGGGACAAGGGACACAGCAATTTATCCTAGTTCGGGCCACCTTGTGGTGTAATACCCTACTCCAGCTTTGTGGTGGATTGCCTCCGGGGGCTGAGGATGAACTAGTATAGAGGTTGAACAGCCTCAGGAGGTGGGGTGTTCTTGAGATCGATGAGCTGCTGGGTGAGAGGATGACCTGAATGGTCCATCCTCTATGGTGGTGGCTAAGTCCTATTTATAGTGCCATTGGTCCTCTTCCCAAATGTTGGCGGGAAGGGATCTCACAATGGCCAAATTTGAAGGGAGACAGCTAGTACAAGCTATCCTGACAAAAGTAGTCTTCGCCTGCAAAGGTTGTGGTGGTGACGCTGCAGTGGGCTCCGCGATGACCTCCGTCCTGGTGGTCCTGCACCAATATGGAAACCTTTGCTTGATTCCTTGGGACCCCGCGCCTGCGCTTGCCTCCTTGGCACCAAAGGGGAAACTAGTACGCTACGCCCGCTGGCGCCCGCCTGGCCGTGGTCGCCATGGCTCACGTCATGTGAACCTCGTGAGGTGCACCTTGCACTGATAATTCCGCTCCTCGGAAGCCAGACTAGTGACACCGCCCCTCAGGGACGTCTTGGTGTTGTCCGCTTCGCGAGGGTCTTGGGTTCTTGTTGCTGAAATTGGGTCATACCGGGCCGTCGATGGAGCCATGCCGTGGGCCGCAGACAGGCGAGTCTGGGTACCCTCGTTCCCAGAACGCCGACATAGGTGGCCGTTGTTTCCCATGACAGTTGTTGGCCAAGTGAAGGAGTAGGCACAGTTGGCCTCGAGGTCGCACCACCCGAAAGTGGTGCAAGCATCGTGGTTAATGTGGCTAATCTCATTTGGACCAAGGCCTCAAGAGAAGCAACATGCTCCTCCTTTTGCTTAGCAAGGGCCCGTTCCAGATCCTCAGAAGTAGAGGACTTGACTTCCGTAGAAGCCTCGTCCTTGTCCTTCTGATCTTCAAAAAGGGGAGTCCCATCAGGGTTCATCTCGCTCTAGGGCGGTAAAGCCACAAGAATAGAGCATGAGGCTCTGATACCAATTGAAAGGATCGAGGTGGACCTATAGGGGGTGAATAGGTACAATTACAAATTTTAATTATTACTTAGCTATTTTAGGAAATAATACAGAATATGAAAGTGAGCCTAACAATTGCAAGTATGATGCTAAGAGCTAAACAAGGTAAACGAGTAACAGAAATATATGAGTAAGCAAGCACAATATAATATAAGTAAGGCATAAGAGACAAGTAACCACAAGTAGGAAGTTATGGTTAGGAATAACCGCAACTTCGAGAGACGAGGATGTATGCCGATGTTCACTTCCTTGGAGGGAAGCTACATCACCGTTAAAGAGGTGCATGTTACCACGAAGGCACACCAACGCCACAAAGGCTCACCCTATTCTCCCTTTGAGACAACACCATGAAGGCGTTTCTCAACCAGTAGTGGTTGACCTTGGAGTGAGAGAGAGAGAGTGAAAAGTGTTCTTGAGGATGTTTGAAGTGAATGGTCAACCCTCCCACAGGATAGGAGAGAGATATTTATAGTATGCCTCAATAAGTGGCCGTTGGGACCAAAACAGCACAGCAGCATCGCACGTCCGATACTCATCGGACGACCGAGAGCTCGGCAGACACCGGACGTCCGACAGGGACCGGATGTCCGATGTTTTGGCACGGTATAGAAGGTACCGGACGACCGGAGGATCCCTGACATCTGATGTTTTGGTTCTATGGAAAAGGTATCGGACGACCGGAGGATCATGGGTCTGATGTTTTGGTTCTGATGAGGAGTCGGACGTTCGGTGGAAACTAGAAATCCAATGTTTTGGTTCCGGGAAGGAGGTACTGGACGTTTAGTGAATACCGATCGTCCGACATGTGTCGGTCGTCCGACAGAACCAAGGCACGGAAGATGAGATCCTAAAGAAGATCATTTGAGCAAGACTTTAGCGAGACCCCATGTTCCCTTCCTAATAGTGTGGGATCCCTATACTCAAGAACAAGCATAAAAAGGTGCCTAAGCCAGTAGACTTGTTTCTTCGATCTTGAGGAAGATAAACATTTCCATAGTCATAATCCACACAAACAAGTTCCCGAGGGGACTTAAACCTAGGATATACTTGACAAACTTTGTTAGTCCCCTATGTGTATATTGTCATCAACAACAAAATAATATTAAGGGCATGATTGCACTTTCAGTGCCCCTCCGCCAGGCTGTGGGCGCGAGCAAAGGTTTTCCAGCCACGCCGGAAGAGCATAACATGAGGGGCGGGGAAATATACATCCACCCAATGTTGTTGTTACAACAACCCCTCATCTGCAGCTTCAGTGCACACGGCTTCTCGAGCTCCATCACCCTCGCAAATGGGGTAGGAAGACAGAGGCGGCCGCGTGGGGGCTTGTGCAGCCTAATGATGAGTTCCAGTGGCTGGTCCCCAATGTGGCCTTCCATTTGTGGATGAGCGGCCGGCGGAGGGTGATCAGAACACCACCCCGTCCTTCTCAACCCCGAGCACCACGACGGCCACGACCGCGCCCTCTCCCACCTCCTCTCATGGCAGGCTCCGCCCCAGTGTCTTCGACATGAGGAGGGAGGTGTTGTCAAGCAGAAGCTCTCATCGCCATCACTAGAACACCACCGCGCCCTCTCCCTCTCGTCATGATGGAGAGGAGATGCCAGAGGAATGGGGAGTGTGTGAGTAGGCGCCCCACTCACGTCCCCTTTTATAGGCAAACAAAGCTAGGGGCTGGCTCCTCACCCAGGAAGCGACCACCCTGCTCTACCAATCCAACTCTTTTGCTTTTGGCAACGGCGCACAGGATCAGAACTGACCCCCTGTGCCTATTTGCGGCGCCTGGCTTTCTGCCATGGTGCTCATTCCCGTATCCTCCGCGTCTACCACCAACCCTACACAATGCATGCGGCATACGTGGCGAAAACGGTTGGGATCGAAAAGCCAATGGAATTGAAGTTACTGCCCTATGAACGTGGGATGTGGAAGGCCCACAGATCATGGCGTAAGACCTCCCCGTGACGCCATACACGATGCACGGGAAAACCGGAAACTGACCCAAGCACAGGTTAATGAAGAAGCAAAGGAAATATCGAAGAGAGAAGGATATCAGCTCAAGGCCCCTGCCTGTGTAACTAGTAGGACCTACCCCAACGATGCTCGGCAGCATGTTTGGGCCAGGCCCGAGGGCTCCTGCCGGTGCAACAAACCCTCGTGTATGTTGACCAGACTGTACACAGGCATGGCGACAAAGATTGAAGCTTCACCAAGCATACAAGTCATGACCAAGCCAAGTGAGGAGCTCTTCGAGAGATCTAAGGGCGGATCAAGAAGAAAAAGAAAAACCAGATGAACAAGATTTCACTAAGGGAGAAGCCTCCCTTGCCGGGTAGGCGAGCCTGTGTCGGATTTCGGGTTCCGGCAGACCCTTGAGGTTCGAACACTGGGGTGCGAGCGGATATTTTGACTCCTACCTACCTGCACCCCTCCGCCGAGCTGGGATCAAAGCTATGAAAAGAACAACACAAGGGACACATGGTTTATACTGGTTCGGGCCACCGTTGTGGTGTAATACCCTACTCCAGTGTGTGGTGTGTGCATTGCCTCTTGGGCTGATGATGATGAACAATACAAGGGAGAACAGCCTCGCGAGGGTCTGTTCTTGGCTGGGGCGATGAACTGCTAGGAGGAGTTCAGCCACCTTTCTCTATCTCTCTCTCTCTGCTTAATTCCTCTCTACTTGTCGAGCCCTTGGAGGAGACTGAGCCGAACCCTTTGCTACGTGGGTGGCCGGTCCTATTTATAGAGGCCCTGGTCCTCTTCCCAAATATTGAGCGAGAAGGGAGCCAACAATGGCGGGCTAATTTGAAAGGGGACAACAAGTATCAGCTGTCCTGACAAAAGTAGTCTTTGTCTGCGCAAAGCTCTGGTGATGACGCCGTCTTGGGCCCCATGGTGACCTCCGTCTCGTAGTCCTCCTGGTCATGGTCTCGTTGCACCGAAATGGCAACCTTTGCCTGATGCCTCGGTACTCCGCGGCTGCGCTTGCCCCCTTTGCACCAAAGAGGAAAGGAGGACGCTGCGCGGGCTGGCACCCGCCTGGCGCCCTGAGTCGTCATGGCTTGCGTCACAGGCACCTCGCGAGGTACGCCGCCTTGATCTCTCCGCCTCCTCGTGAGCCAGCCCGATGAGGCCGTGCCTGAGGAAGCTCCGCGTCATCCGCCCCGCGAGGCTTGGCCCCTCGCGAGGGTCTTGAGTTTGTGTTGGTGAAGATGGGCCTTGCTGGGCCCCCCTTTGAGCCACGCCGCAGGCCGTAGGCAGGCAAGTCTGGGGACCCCCGTTCCCAGAACGCCGACAGTAGCCCCCGGGCCCAAGGCGCGCCCGGACTTGGCCGTGCAGGGAGGCGGAAGGGCAAGAGCGAAGCGCCGCAGGCCCTAACAGCCTGCGGCCTTGGGCGCCGCATGGCGGTTGACTGGACGTGGGCGGCACTGTTCCCCCACGCCCTCCTTATCTTGCGCCTTGCTAGGCGGACCCGTAGTCATACATAGCCGTTCCCCTTTTATCGCTCGAGCGCTTCCCGTCCTTCCTCCGCTCGAGCCTTGGTTTCTGTTTTCAATTCAATCTCGAATCCTTCCCCCCCCCCCTTTCCTATCGCCATGGCCCCGACGAAGAAGGGAAGAGGGAAGAATCATGTTTCTCCGCCACGCCCGCCGCTGTTGGCGGCCCCCGCCGAGGGTTTGGGTAAGGTCAGCTTGGCTCTGGCCACCATCTTCAATGAATGCGGGAGAACGACGGCCTGGCCCGCGTCCCACTTCTCCATCGACAGGATAGTTACCGAGGTCCCATATTTCACCGACACCCTGTGGGCAGGTCTGGTTCCCCCCTTTTCTGATTTCTTCAATGTTGTGCTCTCCCACTATCAGATCCACATGCTGCATCTGAGTCCTGGATCCATCACCCTCCTTTCGGTCTTTGCCTTCGTCTGCGAAGCCATGGTGGGCATCCCTCCTTCGGTTGCCTTGCTGCGCCACTTCTTCTCGCTGCATCTTGTCGACCCTACCCAATGCTGGGCGTGCGTAAGCTTCGTTGCCGCGCCAGAGACTGCCGCCTCTGGGATTGACTTCAAGCTCCCCCTGCCCGCGGTTGGGTTTCGCGAGCGGTGGCTGTATGTGGACGCAGGGGTGCCCAGCCCCCTGCTAACGGAGCCGACCTCGCCTGTTGTTCCCAATTCGGGCTGGGGCCAGGTGGCGCTTGAGAGCCCCCGGCTCGTCTTCGTCTGGCGCCGCTTCGCGCTCTTAAGGTCGCTTGGCATGACAGCGCCCAAGGTGGTGAAGGAGTTCCTGCTATCCTGCGTTGCTCCTCTTCAACGCCACTCTCGCCAGATGTGGGCCTTCTGTGGGCGCGAGGATAGTATGAGGCTCCAGGAAGAGGACCTGGCTCCTGAGGTGCTGAAGACGGCGCTCTTGACCCTGGCTGGGGACCCCAACCCCGGCAACGTCCGGCAGGGAGGGGCCTTGTTGTACCTCTTCCAGAGGAGGGTTGACTTTGTGAAGCAGATGCCTGCCTTTGATGAGTGGGGGCTGCGGCCCGCCGGCCTTCAGGGGTCTCGCGAGAATCCGATGGTGGTGACTGCCCTTCCAGTCGGCCAAGGCGACTCGTCCTTGAGTGGTGGAGCAGGGAGGTACGAGGCGCCAGAGGCCGAGGGAGCTCCCGGCATGGTGACGGCACCGGGCGAGGCTCATGAGGAAGCAGTTATCGGGGCCCGTGCCACTGAGGCTGAGGGTGACAAATAGCTGCCCTAGGCGCCTGCGACTGGGGCACCTGAGGCTCCAGCTGCTTCTCTTGGGGAGGCGATTGGTGGCGCACATCAGGCAGGCGCCCCTGACGCTGATCGTCTTGACACTCCATCTTCGTCGCAGGTCGATCCCTGCGCTCGACTCTTAGGCCGCTTCCGCGTGGACTTTGGGGCTCTTTGGAAGAGAAGGGAGGCCCTGGGCGACGGTTACCCTTGTCTCCTGCTGAAGCGCAGAAAGTACTTCGCCACTGATGAGTAAGCCTTCTCCTTTCCCTGCTCCTGATCCTCCCGTTGCTCTTCCTTACCCTTGCTCCGCAGGCCCCTTCCAGCCGAGCTTGCTGAGACGGCTGAGGAGCCGTCCCCTTTGGCTTTGCCCCCTCCACCATGCTCGAGCGCCCCAAGCAGCGGAGCCCTTGTGGCGAGGGCGATCGAAGAGGCGAACCATCCCGAGGCGTATCGTGGTCCCGCGCACCTTGCGATCCTCCTTCGCGAGCCTTCTTGTGGCATAGCCAACCTGCCATGGGCTTCTCGCCTGGTCGTGGACTGCGATTGGCTGAGGCGCTTCCTGCGCTCTCCTCCTGAGGTCGGGCTGGCCCCAGGCCGGGCTTCTGATGCGGCGTGCCCGGCCGTCGCGAGGGTGCCAGCCCCCAGCCCCCAGCCCGGAGAGGGAGCGCTGACCTGCAGCCCCTGGCGCTTGCTTGGGGCAGATGATGGTGTGGAAGACGTGCTTGAGCGCGCTCGGGAGCGTCGCGCTCTCCGCCAAGGATTCCTTCGAAGGGCGACTGACGCAGTGAGCCTGCTTGGTGAGGAGCTTGCTGATGAAGACGCGCGCCTTGAGGCCGAGGGCCTGCGCCTAGCTGCAGAGAGGCGCGAGCTGGAGGGCACCATCGCCCTTGCGCACCGTCAGCGCGACCTTGATGAAGCAGAGGCCAAGGCGTCGTTGGTGGCCTCTCGGGAGGCCCGGTCTCGGGCTGCTGAGGAAGCTCGAGAGGCTGACCGGCGGCGGACGGCTGCAGAGGAGCGAGCTCGGGAGCTCCTGACCTGGTGTCACTCGCTGGAGGAGCAGGTGGAGCTGCGCGAGGCAGCCCTCGCGTCGACGAGGGTGGCCTCCGGCGACTCGGCGGAGCTCCAGAAGCGTGAGGAGGCGCTGACGCTGGAAGCCGCCGAACGTGCCCGCGAGTACGAGCGTCTGGAGACAAGGTTGCGCTTGGTGACACAGGCGGAGGACGATGTTGCTGCACAGGAAGCCCGTGTCCTGGAGGAGGTCGGACGTCGGGTGGCGATGGCGCATTTGAACCTTGAGCACAAGTTCGAGGAGAAGCTGGGGTTGATCCGGGCCGAAGCCGAAGGCAGGACTTCTGCCCTAAGGGCCAAGCTGGAGGAGGTGACGCGGCGGGCCGATGCTTCCCGGGCTGCCCTTGAGGTGGCGCAAGGTGGGCTAACTACCTCCCAGGCTGAGGTGCTCCTTCTTCGCCAGTGCGTGGAGGAGCCTGAGGCCGTCGCGCGCCAGAACGCGGACGAGATACGTCAGCGGCGGCTCCTGGAGCATGAGCACGGCCCCATCCTGACCACGCTCCGGGAGAGGGCTAACGCGGCCTTGGGCAACATCTGCGAGGAGACCGTCGGCGAGCCGCACGCGGTTAACTACGCGGGCAATCTTCAATTCTTTACTGACGTGGTGACGCAGCTGGAGGTGCGGTCGATCAGGGCTGACAGGTTGGTGGAGGAGAGGAGCCGCGCCCTGCTCAGGCGCGCCTTTTCTCATGTCTTCAGCCATCTCCGGAGCATGGATCCCTACTTCGATTTTGACGCCGCCATCACCCCAGTCCCCCAGGCCGTCCGAGGTGAGCTGGCGCACTGGGTGGAAGACCATGTGGAGGCTCTTATCAGGGCCTTCGCCTCGGACAACGACGACGCGATTGTGGCGGCCGACGAGGGTGGCGTGACGGGTGGCCCTGACGCCACTGGTGGCAACGCGGGCGGCGGTGGTGAGTTCAGCGATGCCAGCAACGGCCCCGATGGCGCTCCTGAGGATGCATTGGGAGATTCATCCGACTGATTGCGCATCGTTCTTGCTTACCCTGTATGAATAGAACTCAGGTTTTGGCCTGATAGCTGTGAGAGCATTTTGGAGGGGGAGCCCCTCATGTAAAACTTGTGTTTATTGTATCAATAGGAGCTACATTGCCCATGCGCCCGCGCCAAGTGGTTGGCTTAAGCGACGCGCTGGTCGGCTAATTTACCTTTGTCCCGTGCTGGCCCTGGGGCAGCCCGCAGGAGGCTGTGGAGCCCGGAGTGTTTCCCGATTGAATCCGTTGGACCTGTAGTAACACGCCCTCCTGAGAGGACGCGGCGGCGGCAGTCTGGGCTGCGCGCAAGCTAGGCCTGACCCAGCTCACGAGGGGCTCATGAGGGGAGGCAGCTGAGGCGAAGCAGTAACCGAAACACGAGAAATTGCTCAAACGAGATTAAGCACCCCTTCCCCGAACACACGCAAATCTCAAATTCGAATCCAACTTGAATCCAGCGGGGGAAAGCGGCAACCAAAGGGAAGAGCAACAAAAGCAAACAAAAGGCCGCGTCCGGCACCTAGTCTAGTCTTGGATGTCTTCTCACCAGCGCGGAGCTAAGTGCTGCCACTGGGCATGGGAGGGAGCCCCAGGGCCTGAGGCCGGCACCCCTGAGACTCCGGGGCGTGTACAGCCCCACTCATTATTACATGAGAGTGTCACGGGGCGGCGAGCTTCACAGGCACTGGGCCTTCTTCACAGGTACTGGCCTTGCTTCATATCGCCAGATGAGGGCCCCGCCTTGCGCCACACTCTAGTGCCATCAGCAACGACCGGAAACCAGGACGCCGCCCGATGGGGTAGAGCGGTCGCCAGCGGTTCCCCCGACGACCACGGGTCCTCCGCCGGGGGCAGGCCCTGGGGCACCTCCCCAGCGGAGGGCCTACCTCCTGAGAACGCCTTGCTCTGAACGCCGCGGTGGCGATGTCGGATCCCTGCCTCTCTCCTGCAGCCCCCTGCGCCCTCCTCCCGAGGGGTAGGAGACTGTGGGAGCGGGGCAGCTGCTCGCTACGGCGACCTGCACCTCCTGCGATCCATGGTTAGCGTATACCTGCTCCTGAAGAATTAGCGGTACCCGATAATCATTGCCTCCAGTGTGGCCAGTGGGACCGTGCCGGGGCTCCTAGAAAGGCTCAGCTTCTAGTGCCTCGTCCCTCCAGCTTGGGTTGAGGAGCGAGCCTTGTCCGTTCTCGTGAGGGTGTCCTTGGTCCATCATGAGGGGCACGTATTCCTCCGGCGCCGTCATCCTGAATGCCACGCCGTAATGCCCCGCATGCCACGCGGTCCTGCCTGACGCGCCTACCGTGGGGTGGCAGGCAGCCGCCCACTGGGGCCACGGGTCGTGTTGAGTCCTTCTTCGCGGACCAGGGGCGGGGGTAGCGCCGCCACCGGTCCGGCGCTGACAGCTTCGCTGGCGTCGGAGTAGCCTTGGAGCCCGCGGGCGCGCGTGGGTCGCCCTGGGCTTGAGATGGGAGCTGGGTGGAGAAGGGGTGAGCCCCCGAGGCGGCGAAGCCCAGGAGCTCTGCCACTCGCTCCAGCAGCACGTCGTGGCCGCCCTCCAGCAGTTTGCACTGCAGCAGCTCTCGGGCCACCGTGAGTGCGGCTCTCGAGTTCACCTGCTCCCGGCGGGTGTACGGTGTCGTGGTCGCGGCGTGATTGGAGGCCCTTGCTGCCGACCGCGCCTGCCGCGGTGTAAGAGTTGTTGAAGCCTGTCCGCGTCACCCACGGCCCGCAGCGCCCTGCGGACCGCGAGCTGCCTGGGGAATGGGGTCGCCCGAGGCGAGCGGTTCTGCGCGGGCGGGCCACGCAGCCCATGGGTCTGGGTTGCCCTCCTGGTCGCCGGGCATGGTGATGACGACGCGACGGGGCACGGAGCGGTGGAAGACAAATTCCGGCGCACCCCTACCTGGCGCGCCAAATGTCGGATTTCGGGTTCCGGCAGACCCTTGAGGTTCGAACACTGGGTGCGCGAGGAGATTTTTCCTCCTACCTACATGCACCCCTCCGCTGAGCTGGGACCAAAGCTATGAAAAGAACAACACAAGGGACACAGGGTTTATACTGGTTCGGGCCACCGTTGTGGTGTAATACCCTACTCCAGTGTGTGGTGTGTGGATTGCCTCTTGGGCTGATGATGATGAACAATACAAGGAAGAACAGCCTCGCGAGGGTCTGTTCTTGGCTGGGGCGATGAACTGCTGGGAGGAGTTCAGCCACCTTTCTCTATCTCTCTCTCTCTCTCTCTCTCTCTCTCTGCTTACTTCCTCTCTACTTGTCGAGCCCTTGGAGGAGACTGAGCCGAACCCTTTGCTACGTGGGTGGCCGGTCCTATTTATAGTGGCCCTGGTCCTCTCCCCAAATATTGAGCGGGAAGGGAGCCAACAATGGCGGGCTAATTTGAAGGGGACAGCAAGTATCAACTATCCTGACAAAAGTAGTCTTCGCCTGCGCAAAGCTCTGGTGATGACGCCGTCTTGGGCCCCATGGTGACCTCCGTCTCGTAGTCCTCCTGGTCTTGGTCTCGTTGCACCGAAATGGCAACCTTTGCCTGACGCCTCGATACTCCAGGGCTGCGCTTGCCCCCTTTGCACCAAAGAGGAAAGGAGGACGCTGCGCGGGCTGGCACCCGCCTGGCGCCCTGAGTCGTCATGGCTTGCGTCACGGGCACCTCGCGAGGTACCCCGCCTTGATCTCTCCGCCTCCTCGTGAGCCAGCCTGACGAGGCCGTGCCTGAGGAAGCTCCGTGTCGTCCGCCCCGCGAGGCTTGGCCCCTCGCGAGGGTCTTGAGTTTGTGTTGGTGAAGATGGGCCGTGATGGGCCCCCCTTTGAGCCACGCGGCAGGCCACAGGCAGGCAAGTCTGGGGACCCCCGTTCCCAGAACGCCGACAGCCTAGTCAGGTCGAGGCCTCCCATGAAGGCGAAACCAATACACCTCGGTAAGCCTGTCGGGGCCAGCGGAGGTTCACTCCCCCACCAAGACTCCACCGCTCCTCCACACCGCAACGCAAGTCTCCCATCGGTGCGATGTCGAGCCCCTAGATGGTTAAGTGGAAGCTCTTTACCACATGGCAGCCACTTAGCAGGAAGCTCACTCAACATGACACCTGTCTAGAGACGTGTCAAGCAAACAGACAGGAAGATGACTAAACGGCGCGGCAAGGCTTGCTGAGCTACGTCCACGACGTGACATATAGTGGTGCATTTAATGCGCTTTATCCTGTCTGCCAGAGTTTACCAAGGAGCGTCCAAGAAATTGACATGCACCAGAGGTGGACTTTCGTCCCACTTTGTCTCCAGCCCAATCCGCATCCGTGTACCCAATGAGATCAAACTTAGCATCCTTGGGTACCATAGACCTATCTTTGGGGTGTGAACAAGGTATCTAAGAATATGCTTAACCGCCTTATGATGACTTTCCCTAGGGGAAGCTTGAAATCTAGCACACATTGAAAGTGCAACTAATCAATAGGTGGTTTTGGTAATTCTTAACAACATATAGCTCAACATCGTGAAGAGCTCGGGAATCGTTTTCGTCATCCCTTGCAAATTATAGTTCATCACGAAGTTCTAGTAGCTTGGTGATAGTGACTAGAGAACTCTTTCAATCATTATCTTATCTCGAAGATTAACTCCCACTTGATTGAAGTGATTATACTACCCAGACATCCTGAGTATATGCTTACGGCTGAGCCATTCTCCTCCATCTTGTAGGCAAAGTACTTGTCAGAGGTCTCATACCTCTCGACATGGGCATGAGTCTGAAATACCAATTTGAACTCTTGGAACATCTTATATTCTCTATGGCATTCAAAATGTTTTTGAAGTCCCAGTTCTAAGCCGTAAAGCATGGTGCACTAAACTATCAAGTATTCATCATACCGAGCATATTAAACATTCATAACGTCTACATCTGCTCCTGCAATAGGTCTGTCACCTAGCGGAGCATCAAGGACATAATTCTTCTGTGTAGCAACGAGGATAATCCTCACATCACGGACCCAGTCCGCATCATTGCTACTATCATCTTTCAACTTAGTTTTCTCTAGGAACATATCAAAAAACATAGGGGAGCTACAACGCGAGCTATTGATCTACAACATAGATATGCAAATACTACCAGGACTAAGTTCATGATAAATTATGTTCAATTAATCAAATTACTTAAGAACTCACACTTAGATACACATTCCTTGAGTCATCTAAATGATTACATGATCCAAATCAACTAAACCATGTCTGATCATCACGTGAGATGGAGTAGTCTTCAATGGTGAACATCTCTATGTTGATCATATCTACTATATGATTCACGTTCAACCTTTCAGTCTCTAGTGTTTCGAGGCCATGTCTGTACATGCTAGGCTCATCAAGTTTAACCCAAGTATTCCGCATGTGCAAAACTGTCTTGCACCTGTTGTATGTGAATGTAGAGCTTATCACACCCAATCATCACGTGTTGTCTCAACACGATGAACTGCCGCAACAGTGCATACTCAGGGAGAACACTTATACCTTGAAATTTTAGTAAGGGATCATCTTATAATGCTATCGCCATACTAAGAAAAATAAGATGCATAAAAGATAAACATCACATGCAATCAAAATATGTGACATGATATGGCCATCATCATCTTGTGCTTTTGATCTCCATCTCCAAAGCACCGTCATGATCTCCATCGTCACCATCTTGACACCTTGATCTCCGTCGTAGCGTCGTGGTCGTCTCGCCAACTATTGCTTCTACAACTATCGCTAACGCATAGTGATAAAGTAAAACAATTACATGGTGTTTGCATTTAATACAATAAGGTGACAACCATAAGGCTCCTGCCAGTTGCCGATAACATTTACAAAACATGATCATCTCATACAATAACGTATATCACATCATGTCTTGACCATATCACATCACAACATGCCCTGCAAAAACAAGTAAAAACAAGTTAGACGTCCTCTACTTTGTTGTTGCAAGTTTTACGTGGCTGCTACGGGCTTCTAGCAAGAACCGTTCTTACCTATGCATCAAAACCACAACGGTGATTTATCAAGTTTGTTGTTTTAACCTTCAACAAGGACCGGCCACAGTCAAATTCGATTCAACTAAAGTTGGAGAAACAGACACCCGCCAACCACCTTTATGCAACACTAGTTGCATGTCTGTCGGTGGAACCGGTCTCATGAACATGGTCATGTAAGGTTGGTCCGGGTCACTTCATCCAACAATACCGCCGAATCAAAATAAGACATTGGTGGTAAGCAGTATGACGATCACTGCCCACAACTCTTTGTGTTTTACTCGTGCATATCATCTACGCATAGACCTGGATCTGATAACACTGTTGGGAAACGTAGCATGCAATTTCAAAAATTTCCTATGCTCACGCAAGATCTATCTAGGAGATGCATAGCAACGACGGGGGGAGAGTGTGTTCACGTACCCTCGTAGACCGAAAGAAGAAGCATTTGACAACATGGTTGATGTAGTTGAACTTCTTCTCGTTCTGACCGATCAAGCACCGAACGTACGGCACCTCCGAGTTCTGCACACGTTCAACTCGATGATGTCCCTCGAACTCTTGATCCAGCAAAGTGTCGAGGGAGAGTTCCGTCAGCACGACAGCATGGTGATGGTGATGGTGAAGTGATCCACGCAGGGCTTCGCCTAAGCACTACGTGAATATGGCCGGAGGCGTAAATTGTGGAGAGGGGCACCGCACACGGCTAACAATTATTGATTGTTGTGTGTTCTACCGGTGCCCCCCCCACATATATATATATATAGGTTGGAGGCAAGGAGAGGCAGCTAAGGGGGCGCCCCAAGTAGGAGGAATCCTACTTGGGGTCCTCCCAATTCGGCCTCCCCCTTTCCTACTCCTATTCAGAGTAGGAAGGAAAGAGGGGGAAGGGGGAATCCTATTCCATTTATCCTTTCCTTCTTCCCCTTTCCTTCTCCAATTTAGCCAACCCATATGGGGGCGCACCAGCCCCTTTGTGGCTAGTGTGTAACCCCTCTTGGCCCATTAGGCCCATATAACTTGCCGGGGGTTGCCCGGAACCCCTTCTGATGACCCGATATGTACCCGGTACCCCCATAACACTTCCGGTGTCCGAATACTATCGTGCTATATATGAATCTTTACCTCTCGACCATTTAGAGACTCCTCTTCATGTCCGTGATCTCATCCGGGACTCTGAACAATATTTGGTCACCAAATCACATAACTCATATAATATAAATCGTCAGCGAACGTTAAGCGTGCAGACCCTACGGGTTCGAGAACTATGTAGAAATGACCGAGACACCTCTCTGGTCAATAACCAACAGCGGAACCTAGATGCTCATATTGGTTCCTACCTATTCTATTAAGATCTTTATCGCTCAAACCGTAATGGCAACATACATTATTCCCTTTGTCACCGGTATGTTACTTGCCCGAGATTCGATCGTCGGTACCTTCATACCTAGTTCAATATCGTTAATGGCAAGTCTCTTTACTCGTTTTGTAATAGATCATCCCACAACTAACTCATTAGTCACATTGCTTGCAAGGCTTATTATGATGTGCATTACGGAGAGGGTCCCGAGATACCTCTCTAATACTCGAAGTGACAAATCCTATCTCGATCTATGCCAACCCAACAAACACCTTCAGAGATACCTGTAGAGCATCTTTATAATCACCCAGTTACGTTGTGATGTTTGATAGCACACAAGGTATTCCTCCGGTATCCGGGAGTTGCATAATCTCATAGTCGAAGGAATATGTATATGACATGAAGAAAGCTATAGCAATAAAACCGAACGATCAACATGCTAAGCTAACAGATGGGTCTTGTCCATCACATCATTCTCCTAATGGTGTGATCCCATTTATCAAATGACAACACATGCCTATGGTTAGGAAACTTAACCATCTTTCATTAGCAGGCTAGTCTAGTAGAGGCTTACTAGGGACATGGTGTTTTGTCTATGTATCCACACATGTATCATGTTTTCAGTTAATAAAATTCTAGCATGAATAATAAACATTTATCATGATATAATTAAATATAAATAACAACTTTATTATTGCCTCTAGGGCATATTTCCTTCAGCTTTCCACTCAAATCATCTTTCCACCATATCCAAATCTGTGAGAGAGAGCTGAGTGTTGGGGAGACTATCATTTGAAGCACAAGAGCAAGGAGTTCATCATTAACACACCATCTATTACCTTTTGGAGAGTGGTGTCTCCTGGATTGATTAGGTGTCACTTGGGAGCCTCCGTCAAGATTGTGGAGTTGAACCAAGGAGTTTGTAAGGGCAAGGAGATCGCCTACTTCATGAAGATCTACCCAAGTGAGGCAAGTCCTTCGTGGGCGATGGCCATGGTGGGATAGAAAAGGTTGCTTCTTCGTGGACCCTTCGTGGGTGGAGCCCTACATGGACTCGTGCAACCGCTACCCTTCGTGGGTTGAAGTCTCAATCAACATGGATGTATGACAGCACCACCTATCAAAACCACACCAAAAATCTCCATGTCTACATTGTGTTTGCTCCCTCCAAACTCCTCCCCTTTACCTTCATGTGCAATGATTTACATTCCGCTTATATACTCTTAGAATTGCTTGTGTAGGTTGATTCCTTGACTTTTGTTAAGTTGCTAAAATCTGCCAAGACTTAAAATTGGGAAAAGGCTAGATTTTTATCGGGTCAAGTAGTCTAATCACCCCCCTCTAGACATACTTTCGATCCTACACACATGCATACATTGAACATGATATCTGGTGTAGATGCACAAAGATAAAGCAATGAACCAATCATGGAGCAGTAAATAGATGGGTCGAAAGGGATACCGTTTGTGTCTTTAGTGGGTACAATTTTTGTTGGCATGGGTGTCTTACATGGACTAGCATCAGACATGCCAAACTTCTCTAGAATATCCTTCAGGTATTTTTCTTGAGACAAGAAAATTCCTTCTTGAAATTGTGGAATTTGGAATCCTAGAAAGAACTTCAAGTCCGCATTGAGTGACATTTCAAAATTCATGGTCATGGAGGTCGCAAACTTCTTGCACAAATGAATGTTAGGAGAACAAAAAATGATGTCGTCTACATAGATTTGGAATAGGATCAAATCACCCTTGTCCCTCATAGTAAAAAGAGTGGGATCGATCACCCCTCTCACAAAATCATCATTGAGTAGAAACTTCTTAAGATGATCATACCAAGCACGAGGTGCTTGTTTGAGGCCATACAAAGCCTTGTGAAGTTTATACACATAGTCTTTGTGGTCGGGATCAATGAACCCGGGTGGTTGTGATACATATACTTCCTCTTGTAGGGGACCATTAAGGAAAGCACTCTTGACATCCATTAGATGTAATGTAAAACCATTGTAAGTAGCATAGGCAAGTAAGATGTGAATAGATTCAAGACGGGCAACAGGAGCAAAGGTCTCACCAAAGTCCAAACCTTCAACTTGTGAGTGCCCTTGTGCCACTAACCTTCCCTTGTTGCGGATGATTATACCATTCTCATCTTGCTTGTTCTTGAAAATCCATTTTGTTCCAATGACATTGTGTTCTGTAGTTGGTCTCTTGACTAATGACCACACTTGGTTGCGCTCAAAACTGTTTAACTCTTCTGGCATAGCAACAAGCCAATCGTTGTCCATCAATGCATCTTGTACCTTGAGTGGCTCAACACTAGAAACAAACGAGAAGTGAGCACAAAAGTGTGTCAATTGTTTATGAGTGACTCTACCTTCCGATATGCCGGTAATAATTTTATCAACATCAACACGACCGGCAACTCGGGGCATGATGGAGGTTAGGGTTTCGCGAGGTTCAACTTCATGTCCATCATCCACATCCTCAACATATGGGTCATTAATGTGTGGTGATATTGCATTTGTTGAGGTTCATCCTCAATGATTGCACTTTCTTGTTCTTGCTCTTGGTGATGATCTTGTTCTTGAAAATGATCATGATGAGGGACTTGATCATCTTCTTGCACTTAAACTATGGGCATTGGTTGAGCAATAGGAGCTTGTGGTGGTATCGATGTTGAAGTGGTTTGATGATGTGTGAAACTTCCATCTTCTTCTTCATCATCACGAGGTTCTTGTTCCATGGGAAGGAGGGCACCAACACCCATGGTCAAAATATCTTGAGACGAATCGTCTTCACCTACATCAGTTAGATCAACTTGCTCCCCATGGGATCCATTAAATTCATCAAACACCACATGACAAGTTTCTACAACACATCCATTGGATTTGTTGTAGACTCTATAGGCTTGAGAGTTTGATCCGTAGCCAACAAATATGCCATCAGTTGTTTTGGATTGAAATTTTCCTAACCATTCTCTTTTGTTGAGGATGAAACATTTGCACCCAAATATACGAAAGTACTTGACGTTTGGCTTGTTCCCGGTTAGGAGCTCATATGGAGTCTTTTCCAATATTGTGTAGAGGAAGAGCCGGTTTGATGCATGGCATGCGGTGTTGAAAGCCTCAGCCCAAAAACTATGTGGCGACTTGTATTCATCCAACATGGACCTTGCCATCTCCACAAGTGTACAATTTTTCCTTTTGGTAACACCATTTTTTAAGGTGTGTATGGTGCGGAATATTGATGCTCAATCCCTTCATCAATAAGAAATCCTTCCATGGTGTAGGTCTTGAACTCGGAGCCATCATCACTTCTTATTGCCAAGATTTCTTTGTCAAACTTGTGTTGTGCTTGCTTGGCAGAATCAATGAAGGTGATCTTTGTCTCGTCCTTGGACTTGAGGAAAAACACCTTGAGTAATCATCAACAATGACAAGTCCATACTTTTTCCCACCAAGACTATCCCATGAAGGAGGCCCAAAAAGATCCACATGAAGGATCTCCAAAGGCCTTGAAGTAGACACTATATTCTTGGGTGGGTGCTTTGATTGATGTTGCTTCCCGACTATGCATGCACTACACACACGATCTTTCTCAAAAGAGACATTGGTTAGTCCAAGGATGTGATTACCCTTTAAGAGATCTTTAAGATTTATCATGCCGACATGGGCAAGCCGGCGATGCCATAGCCACCCCTTGTCAGCCTTGGCCATTAGACAAGTTTCATGAAATGTGCTCTCTTTCAAGAAATCAACCGTGTAAAGGTTGCCATCCAACTGACCAAAAAAGGCCACTTAGAGAGTATCTCTCTTAAAGACTTTCACATCCGTTAGTCCAAAGAGTGTATCATAACCAATAGAAGCCAATTGGCGAACGGAAAGAAAATGGTATTTAAGGGATTGGACAAGCATGACATTTACAAGAGACATGTCATTTGTGATAGCCACCTTGCCCAACCCGAGTACCTGCCTTTTGATCCACCACCAAACATAATGCTCATAAATGGTTGAATAGCTTCCATGAAATCGTGGAGCAATTTGCTGTCTTCAGTCATATGATTGGTACATCCACTATCGATCACCCATTTTACTCCACCAGAGAAAGCAACCTACACACAATTATGACTTGGTTAGAGGCACCCATTTTGCAATGGGGCCTCTCAAGTTAGTCACAAGGGTCTTAGGAACCCAAATAGCATAAAACCAGAATGCATTTCGAGGACCAACAAATTTTGCATAAACTTCTCCATCCTTAGTTTTACGAAGTACATAGGATGGAGGCATGAACTATTTCGGTTTGTTGAGAGTGGGCATGCCCCTTGTGGCATTCCCACTCACAACCTTACCTTTCTCCTTGTGCCCTTCTCGTGCAAGCGTTTCTTTCAGAGGAGCGGTGCACTTTTGACAAGACATCTTCTTCTTGCTTGTGCTTGGGTTAAACTTTGGCAAACACCTCATTGTGTTGGCTCAATACCTCATTAAGGTTCTTTTGTCCTTGAGCACATGTCATGAGTCCTTTCTCGAGTTGAGCTTTGAGAAAACGATTCTCCTCAAGAATAGATGCTAGGTCACCACTAGAGTTAGCAATACAAGCATCAACATTGATAATAGGAGAAGAGTAAGCCTTGGCTATGGTTTCAAGATAAGTAAGCTTGAGTGTCTCAAAACTCTTTGTAAGAAGAGTGAGCTCTTCTTCCTTAGTCTTGAGGGACATGGATAGAAGCTCACAATCCTTAGAGAGAGAAGCATGAGACTTCACAATCTTACTTTTATCATTCATCAACTCCTCGCAAGAGTCCTTAGCCTTTTTCAAGGAGGCAAGTTCTTTAGCATGAACATCAATGTTTGCACCAATTTTCAAGCATAGTTCATCATTTCGTGCTTCCTCATATTGGACTTTTTGCTCAAGGATTTCATATTTTTCCTTTTCCTCGATGACGAGGGTTTCAAGTTCCTTAATGGTGATGGTGTGCTTACTCACCATCTCCATAAGCAGACGAAACATAGTGAGCTTCTTTCCTTTGAGGGAGCACATGAACTTATTTAGTTTAGCAAGCATAGGATCATCTATATCATCATCATAATTATCCTCCGCATCAAGATACTCATCACAAGGAGTAGAAGGGGTGAAAAGAGGAGGGTTTGATCGTGGGGTTACCTTGACCTTATCAGGAGAGTTTTGGTCCTCTCCATCTTCTACCACGTCCTTTGCCATTAGGCACTTGTGAGCATTGCCCTTGTAGTCTTTCATATAGTTGTAGGTGACAACATCACCACTCTTGTTGACTAGCCTCAAAGTGTTTTGAGAATCTTGAGCTACTCCGGCAACACCACTAACATCATCCAGATTGGATTCTTCATGTGCAACCATTGCTTTCCCATCTCTCTTCTTGAGCTTGGAGTTCAAAGGATTTGGTATCTTTTTCTTGGAAAAGGTCTTGGGAAACCTTGGTTTAGCTTCTCTCTTCTCATAAGGGCAATCATTTGAGAAGTGGTTGGTTTCTTCACAGTTGTAGCATTTTCTCACTTTCTTCTTCTTGAATCTTCCCTTGAATTTTCCCGCGCTAAACTTCTTCACAAAGAGGGAAATGTATTCATATGAAGGGATCTCATCGGAGTCAATCTCATCACCATCTTCATCCTCATCATCTTCTTCTTCTTCACTTTGCTCTTCTTCATATACATGTTTGGCCTTCAATGCAAGGTTGATTTTTTATGTTGAGGTACCATGCATGGCAAGATGTTTTGTAGCATTTTCCTTTGACTCTTCAAATAGTTGGAAAGTGGATATGATGTCCTCCAGAGTCATTTCCTTGAATCCATGGTGTTCTCTTATGTCCCAGACCATTTGGTGATGATACAGAGCAAGAGCATGAAGCAACTTGCCCAGGAGAAATCGCTTAGTCAAGTTGAATCCATCTTGTGTCTTGTCACAATCACAAGACTCGATGTCGGCGGTGAGAGTCATGAGACGCTCAAGGAGCTGCTTGGGGGATTCACCTTTCTCCATACAAAAGTTTTGGAATTGACCCTTGGCAATTTCATATCGAGCAAGCCAGAGAGTGGAGGTATCAGTCTTGGTCCTCACAATGCTATCCCACAATTCATTGGCACTTGTGATGTGTATGTATGGTCTCCTTTGCTTGTCAGTCATACCTCTCCTTATGCACATGGTTGCCGTGTCATTGAGATTCTTGTCATATATTTCTCTTGGTGTAAGATTCTTCGGGTCAACAACTTTGTAGCCATACTAAAAGATATCCAACATCTCATCTTTTCCATATCAAAGATGATCCTGCATAGCAACTCTCCACAAAGCAAAATCGGTAGTGTCATCAAGTAAAGGAGGTTTTCCTTGAGGGTTATACTTTGGTTTTTCTATTTGACGTCTTGCATAAAGCCATGGAACACTGGAGTGATCATTACTAGGAGGTTGTTGGCTAAATGAAGGAGTAGGCACAGTTGGCCACGAGGCCGCACCACCCGAAAGTGGTGCAAGCATCATGGTTAATGTGGCTAATCTCATTTGAACCAAGTCCTCAAGAGAAGCATCATGCTCCTCCTTTTGCTTAGCAAGGGCCTGTTCCAGATCCTCAGAAGTAAAGGACTTGACTTCCGTAGAAGCCTTGTCCTTGTCCTTCGGATCTGCAACAAGGGGAGTACCATCGGGGTTCATCTCGCTCTAGGGCAGTTAAGCCACAAGAATAGAGCACGAGGCTCTAATACCAATTGAAAGGATCGAGATGGACCTAGAGGGGGTGAAGAGGTACAATTAAAAATTTTAATTATTACTTAGCAATTTTCGGCAATAATGCGGAATATGAAAGTGAGCCTAACAATTGCAAATATGATGCTAAGAGCTAAAGAAGGTAAACGAGTAACACAAATATATGAGTAAGCAAGCACAATATAATATAAGTAAGGCCTAAGAGACAAGTAACCACAATTAGGAAGTTAGGGTTAGGAATAACCGCAACTCCGAGAGATGAGGATGTATGCCGATGTTCACTTCCTTGGAGGGAAGCTACGTCACTGTTAGAGAGGTGGATGTTACCACAAAGCCACACCAATGCCACGAAGTCTCACCCTATTCTCCCTTTGAGACAACACCACGAAGGCGTTTCTCAACCACTAGTGGTTGACCTTGTGGTGGTCTTCAAACCCTCACAAACTTTCCAGGGGAAATGACAATGGTCGATTCCTCTCTGAAAGACTCCTACGCCTAGGAGTCTCCAACCTCCAAGAGTATCAAGAACGATGGGGAAAAGCTCAAGACTTGCTCAAATAACAAATTCCTTTGGTGCAAAGAAGGGGAAGGAGTGGATCTATCACTTGGGTGGATAACTTCTCTCAAAAGCTCTCAAATCCCTTAGGGATCTAAGATTTGGTGTAGGAGACTGAGAGAGAGAGAGTGAAAAGTGTTCTTGAGGATGTTTGAAGTGAATGATCAACCCCCCCCCCCACGGGATAGGAGAGAGATATTATAGTATGCCTCAATAAGTCGTCGTTGGACCAAAACAACACAACAGCATCGGACGTCCGATACTCGTCGGATGACCGAGGGCTCGGCAGACACTGGACGTCCGACAGGGATGGGATGTCCGATGTTTTGGCACGGTATAGAAGGTACCGGATGACCGGAGGATCCTGGACGTCCGATGTTTTGGTTCTGTGGAAAAGGTACCGAACGATCAGAGGATCCTGGACGTATGATGTTTTGGTTCTGATGAGGAGGAGTCAGACGTCCGGTGGAAACCGGAAATCCTATGTTTTGGTTCAGGAAAGTGTTGGGGAATGCAGTGTTCAAAAAAAATCCTACGATCATGCTAGATCTATATAGGAGATGCACTGCAATGAGTGTGGAGAGTGTGTACGCACCCTCGTAGACCGAAAGCGGAAGCGTTTAGTAACGCGGTTGATGTAGACGAACGTCTTCACGATCCTCGTTCTGTAATGCATCATCCTGTAACTAACTCATTAGTCACATTGCTTGCAAGGCTCATAGTGATGTGCATTACCGAGAGGGCCCAGAGATACCTCTCCGATACTCGGAGTGACAAATCCTAATCTCGATCTATGCCAACTCAACAAACACCATCGGAGACACTTGTAGAGCATCTTTATAATCACGCAGTTACGTTGTGACGTTTGATAGCACAGAAGGTGTTCCTTCGGTATTAGGGAGTTGCATAATCTCATAGTTAGAGGAACATGTATTAGTCATGAAGAAAGCAATAGCAATAAAACTAAACGATCATTATGCTAAGCTAACGTATGGGTCTTGTCCATCACATAATTCTCTAATGATGTGATCTCGTTCATCAAATGACAACACATGTCTATGGTTAGGAAACTTAACCAACTTTGATTAATGAGCTAGTCTAGTAGAGGCATACTAGGGACACTATGTTTGTCTATGTATTCACAGATGTACTAAGTTTCTGGTTAATAGAATTCTAGCATGAATAATAAACATTTATCATGATATAAGGAAATATAAATAACAACTTTATTATTGCCTCTAGGGCATATTTCCTTCAGTCTCCCACTTGCACTAGAGTCAATAATCTAGATTACATTGTAATGATTCTAACACCCATGGAGTCTTGATGCTGATCATGTTTTGCTCGTGAGAGAGGCTTAGTCAACGGGTCTGCAACATTCAGATCCGTATGTATCTTGCAAATCTCTATGTCTCCCTCCTTGACTTGATTGTGGATGGAATTGAAGTGTCTCTTGATGTGTTTGGTTCTCTTGTGAAATCTAGATTCCTTCGCCAAGGCAATTGCTCCAGTATTGTCACAAAAGATTTTCATTGGACCCGATGCACTAGGTATTACACCTAGATCGGATATGAACACTTTCATTTACTGCTTCCGAAGCAGCTATGTACTTCGCTTCACACGTAGATCCCGCCATGACGCTATGCTTGGAACTGCGCCAACTGACAGCTCCACCATTCAACATAAATACGTTCATGTTTGTGACTTAGAGTCATTCGGATCAGTGTCAAAGCTTGCATCAATGTAACCATTTATGACGCGCTCTTTATCACCTCCATAATCGAGAAACATATCCTTAGTCCTTTTCAGGTATTTTCGGATGTTCTTGACCACTGTCCAGTGATCCACTCCTGGATTACTTCGGTACCTCCCTGCTAAACTTATAGCAAGGCACACATCAGGTCTGGTACACAGCATTGCATACATGATAGAACCTATGGCTGAGGCATAGGGAATGACTTTCATTTTCTCTCTATCTTCTGAACTGGTCGGGCATTGAGTCTGACTCAACTTCACACCTTGTAACACAGGCAAGAACCCTTTCTTTGACTGATCCATTTTGAACTTCTTCAAAACTTTATTAAGGTATGTGCTTTGTGAAAGTCCAATTAAGCGTCTTGATCTATCTCTATAGATCTTGATGCCAAATATATAAGTAGCTTCACCGAGGTCTTTCATTGAAAAATTCTTATTCAAGTATCATTTTATGATATCCAGAAATTTTGTATTACTTCCAATCAATAATATGTCATCTAGATATAATATTAGAAATGCTACAGAGCTCCCACTCACTTTCTTGTAAATACAGGCTTCTCCAAAAGTCTGTATAAAACCATATGCTTTGATCGCACTATCAAAGCGTATATTCCAACTCCGAGAGGCTTGCACCAGTTCATAAATGGATTGCTGGAGCTTGCACACTTTGTTAGCACCTTTTGGATCGACAAAACATTATGGTTGCATCATATACAACTCTTCTTTAAGATATCCATTAAGGAATGCAGCTTTGACATCCATTTTCCAAATTTCATAATCATAAAATGCGGCAATTGCTAACATGATTCGGATAGACTTAAGCATCGCTATGGGTGAGAAGGTCTTATTGTAGTCAACTCCTTGAACTTATCGAAAACCTTTCGCAACAAGTCGAGCTTTGTAGATAGTAACATTACCGTCAGCGTTAGTCTTCTTCTTGAAGATCCATTTATTCTCTATTGCTTGACAATCATCGGGCAAGTCAACCAAAGTCCACACTTTGTTATCATACATGGATCCCATCTCAAATTTCATGCCATCAAGACATTTTGTGGAATCTGGGCTAATCATCGCTTTCTCATAGTTCGTAGGTTCGTCATGGTCAAGTAACATGACCTCTAGAACAGGATTACCATACCACTCTGGTGTGGATCATACTCTGGTTGACCAACGTGGTTCGGTAGTAACTTGATCTAAAGTTTCATGATCATCATCATTAGCTTCCTCACTAATTGGTGTAGCAATCACTGGAACTAATTTCTATGATGAACTACTTTCCAATTCGGTTGAAGGTACAATTACCTCATCAAGTTCTACTTTCCTCCCACTCACTTCTTTTGAGAGAAACTCCTTCTCTAGAAAGGATCCATTCTTAGCAACGAATATCTTGCCTTCGGATCTGTGATAGAAGGTGTACCCAACAGTTTCCTTTGGGTATCATATGAAGACACATTTCTCCGATTTGGGTTCGAGCTTATCAGGTTGAAGCTTTTTCACATAAGCATCATAGCTCCAAACTTTAAGAAACGATAGCTTAGGTTTCTTGCCAAACCACAGTTCATATGGTGTCATCTCAATAGATTTAGATGGTGCCCTATTTAATGTGAATGCAGTCGTCTCTAAAGCATAACCCCAAAATGATAGTGGTAAATCAGTAAGAGACATCATAGATCGCACCATATCTAATAAAGTACAGTTACGATGTTCGGACACACCATTACGCTGTGGTGTTCCAGGTGGCGTGAGTTGCGAAACTATTCCACATTGTTTTAAATGAAGACCAAACTCATAACTCAAATATTCACCTCCACGATCAGATCGTAGAAACTTTATTTTCTTGTTACAATGATTTTCCACTTCACTCTGAAATTCTTTGAACTTTTCAAATGTTTCAGACTTATGTTTCATCAAGTAGATATACCCATATCTGCTCAAATCATCTGTGAAGGTCAGAAAATAACGATACCCGCCGTGAGCCTCAACACTCATCGGACCGCATACATCAGTATGTATTATTTCCAATAAGTCAGTTGCTCGCTCCATTGTTCCGGAGAATGAAGTCTTAGTCATCTTGCCCATGAGGCATGGTTCGCATCAAGTGATTCCAAAATCCCATCAACATGGAGTTTCTTCATGCACTTTACACCAATATGACCTAAACGATAGTGCCACAAATAAGTTGCACTATCATTATTAACCTTGCATCTTTTGGCTTCAATATTATGAATATCTGTATCACTACAATCGACATTCAAAAAAAATAGACCACTCATCAAGGGTGCAAGACCATAAAAGATATTACTATATAAATAGAACAACCATTATTCTTTGATTTAAATGATTAACCGTCTCGCATCAAACAAGATCCAGATATAATGTTCATGCTCAACGCTGGCACCAAATAAAAATTATTTAGGTCTAAAACTAATCCCGATGGTAGGTGTAGAGGTAGCATGTCGACGGCAATCACATCGACTTTGGAACCATTTCCCATGCGCATCATCACCTCATCCTTATCCAATCTTAATTTAATCCGTAGCCCCTATTTCGAGTTGCAAATATGAGCAACAGAACTAGTATCAAATACCCAGGCGCTACTACGAGCATTGGTAAGGTACACATCAATAACATGTATATCAAATATACCTTTCACTTTGCCATCCTTCTTATCCGCCAAATACTTGGGGCAGTTCCGCTTCCAATGACCAGTCCCTTTGCAGTAGAAGCACTCAATCTCAGGCTTAGGTCCAGACTTGGGCTTCTTCACTTGAGCAGAAACTTGCTTGTCGTTCTTCTTGAAGTTCCCCTTCTTTCTGTTGCCCTTTTTCTTGAAACTAGTGGTCTTATTAACCATCAACACTTGATGCTCTTTCTTGATTCCCACCTCCGCAGCCTTTAGCATCGCGAAGAGCTCGGGAATTGTCTTATCCATCCCTTGCATATTATAGTTCATCATGAAGCTTTTGTAGCTTGGTGGCAATGATTGAAGAACTCTGTCAATGACACTATCATTAGGAAGATTAACTCCCAGTTGAGTCAAGTGGTTGTGGTACCCAGGCATTCTGAGTATATGTTCACTGATACAACTATTGTCCACCATCGTGCAGCTATAGAACTTATTGGAGACTTGATATCTCTCAATTAGGGCATTTGCTTGAAATATTAACTTCAACTCCTGGAACATCTCATATGCTCCATGACATTCAAAACGTCTTTGAAGTCCCGATTCTAAGCCGTAAAGCATGGCACACTGAACTATCGAGTAGTCATCAGCTTTGCTCTACCAAACGTTCGTAACATATGGAGTTGCTCCTGCAGCGGGTGACGGTGTCCTAGACTAGGGGGTACTCACCACGTCATCTCCCGGTCAGTTAGATTGGGCCGAGGACCCCCATGGTCGTATACTGATGGGCCAGTTCAGACAGTTGCCGCATACAAGGAAGATTCCACAAGACTTGGTGGTCAAGACAAGGACTCCTCCCCCACCGGCATATTTGGCTAGGACCCTTGTTATCCTAGGCCTCTGGTGCATTATATAAACCAGGGCCAGGCTAGTTGATAGATATACAAACAATCATACCATAGGCTAGCTTCTAGGGTTTAGCCTCTACGATCTCGTGGTAGATCAACTCTTGTAATACTCATATCATCAAGATCAATCAAACAGGAAGTAGGGTATTACCTCCATCAAGAGGGCCCGAACCTGGGTAAACATCATGTCCCCTGCCTCCTGTTACCATCAATCCTAGACGCACAGTTCGGGACCCCCTACCCGAGATCCGCCGGTTTTGACACCGACAGCGGGTCTTGCACCTAGCGGTGCTTCCAGGACGTAATTCTTCTGTATAGCAATGAGGATAATCCTCAAGTTACGAACCCAGTCCGTGTAGTTGCTACCATCATCTTTCAACTTAGCTTTCTCTAGGAACGCATTAAAATTCAAGGGAACAGTAGCACGCGCCATTGATCTACAACATCTTGCAAATACTATTAGGTACTAAGTTCATGATAAATCAAAGTTCAATTAATCATATTACTTAGGAACTCCCACTTACATAGACATCCCTCTAGTCATCTAAATGATCACGTGATCCATATCAACTAAACCATGTCCGATCAGCATGTGAGATGGAGTAGTTTTCAATGGTGAACATCACTATGTTGATCATATCTATTATATGATTCACGTTCAACCTTTCGGTCTTAGTGTTCCGAGACCATATCTGCATATGCCAGGCTCATCAAGTTTAACCCTGGTATTCTGCACGTGCAAAACTGGCTTGCACCCGTTGTATGTGAACGTGGAGCTTATCACACCCGACCATCACGTGGTGTCTCGGCACGACAAACTGTAGTAACGGTGCATACTCAGGGAGAATACTTGTACCTTGAAATTTAGTGAGGGGTCGTCTTATAATGCTACCGCCGTACTAAGCAAAATAAGATGCATAAAGGATAAACATCATGTGCAACCAAAATATGTGACATGATATGGCCATCATCATCTTGTGCCTTTGATCTCCATCTCCAAAGCACCATCATGATCTCCATCGTCACCGGCTTGACACCTTGATTTCCATTGTAGCATCTTTGTCGTCTCACCAACTATTGCTACTACGACTATCGCTACCGCTTAGTGATAAAGTAAAGCAATTATATGGTGATAGCATTTCATACAATAAAGCGACAACCATAAGGCTCCTGCCAGTTGTCGATAACTTTTATAAAACATGATCATCTCATACAAAAAATTATATCTCATCATGTCTTGACCATATCACATCACAACATGCCCTGCAAAAACAAGTTAGACGTCCTCTACTTTGTTGTTGCAAGTTTTATGTGGCTGCTACGAGCTTCAAGCAAGAACCATTCTTACCTACACATAAAAACCACAATGATTTTTCATCAAGTGTGTTGTTTTAACCTTCAACAAGGACCGGCTGTAGTCAAACTCGATTCAACTAAAGTTGGAGAAACAGACACCCGCCAGCCACCTGTGTGCGAAGCACGTCGATAGAAACAGTCTCCTGAACGCGGTCATGTAATGTCGGTCTAGGCCGCTTCATCCAACAATACCGCCGAATCGAAGTAAGACATTGGTGGTAAGCAGTATCACTATTATCGCCCACAACTCTTTGTGTTATACTCGTGCATATAACATCTACGCATAGACCTGGCTCGGGTGCCACTGTTGGGGAACGCGGTATTTCAAAAAAATTCCTATGATCACGCAAGATCTATCTAGGAGATGCACAGCAACGAGAGGGGAGAGTGTGTCTACGTACCCTCGTAGACCAAAAGCGGAAGCGTTTAGTAACGAGGTTGATGTAGTCAAACGTCTTCACGATCCAACTAATCCTAGTACTGACCATACGGCACCTCCGTGTTCAGCACACGTTCAGCACGATGGCGTCCCTCGGGCTCTTGATCCAGTTGAGGACGAGGGAGAGTTTCGTCAGCACGACGGCATGGGGACGGTGATGATGAAGTTACCGACGCATGGCTTCGGCTAAGCACTATGACGATATGACCGAGGTGGTAAACTTTGGAGGGGGGGAGCACAATAGACTTCCAGGGGGGTCCGGTAACCCCCGGTACTCCGAAACTTATACAAAACTTCCCGAAACCATTCCGGTGTCTGAATGCAACCTTCCAATATATGAATGTTTACCTCTCGACCATTTTGAGACTCCTCGTCATGTCTGTGATCTCATCCAGGATTCCGAACAAACTTCGGTCATCAAATCACATAACTCATAATACAAATCATCATCGAACGTTAAGCATGCGGACCCTACGGGTTCGAGAACTATGTATACATGACCGAGACACATCTCTGGTCAATAACCAATAGTGGAACCTGGATGCTCATATTGGATCCTACATATTCTATGAAGATCTTTATCGGTCAAACCGCACAACAACATACGTTATTCCGTTTGTCATTGTTATGTTACTTGCCCAAGATTCAATTGTTGGTATCATCATACCTAGTTCAATCTGTTTACCGGAAAGTCTCTTTACTCGTTCCACAATGCATCATCATGTAACTAACTCATTAGTCACATTGCTTGCAAGGCTCATAGTGATGTGCATTACCGAGAGGGCCCAAAGATACCTCTCTGATACTCGGAATGACAAATCCTAATCTCGGTCTATGCCAACTCAACAGACACCATCAGAGACACGTGTAGAGCATCTTTATAATCACCCCGTTACATTGTGACGTTTGATAGCACACAAGGTGTTCCTCCGGTATTCGGGAGTTGCATAATCTCATAGTCAGAGGAACATGTATAAGTCATGAAGAAAGCAATAGCAATAAAACTAAACGATCATTATGCTAAGCTAACGGATGGGTCTTGTCCATCACATCATTCTCTAATGATGTGATCTCGTTCATCAAATGACAACACATGTCTCTGTTTAGGGAACTTAACCATCTTTGATTAATGAGCTAGTCTAGTAGAGGCATACTAGGGACACTCTGTTTGTCTATGTATTCACACAAGTACTAAGTTTCCGGTTAATACAATTATAGAATCAATAATAAACATTTATCATGATATAAGGAAATTTAAATAACAACTTTATTATTGCCTCTAGGGCATATTTCCTTTAGAAAGGAGGTATTGGACGTCCGATGAATACCGGTCGTCCAACACGCGTCGGTCGTCCGACAGAACCAAGGCACGGAAGATGAGATCCTGAAGAAGATCATTTGAGCAAGACTTTAGTGAGACCCCATGTTCCCCTCCTAATAGTGCAGGATCCCTATACTCAAGAACAAGCATAAAAAGGTGCCTAAGCCAATAGACTTATTTCTTCGTTCTTGAGGAAGATAAATATTTCCGAAGTCATAATCCACACACACAAGATCCCGAGGGGACTTAAAGCTGAGATATACTTGACAAACTTTGTTAGTCCCCTATGAGTATATTGTCATCAACATCAAAATAAGATTAAGGGTATGATTGCACTTTCAGTGCCCCTCCGCCAGGCTGTGGGCGCGAGCAAAGGTTTTCCAGCCACACCGGAAGAGCACAACATGAGGGGCAGGAAAAATCTACATCCACCCAATGCTGCCGTTACAACAACCCCCATGTGCAGCTTCAGTGCACACGGCTTCTCGAGCTCCATCACCCTCGCGAGCGGGGTAGGAAGATGGAGGCGACCGTGTGGGGGCTTGTGCAGCCTGATGATGAATTCCAGCGGCTAGTCCCCAACGTAGCCTTCCATTTGTGGATGAGCGGCCAGGGGAGGGGTGATCAGAGCGCCACCCCGTCCTCCTCAACCCTGAGCACCATGACGGCTGCGACCACGCCCTCTCCCACCTCCTCTCATGAAGGGCTCCGCCCCAGCGTCTTTGACATGAGGAGGGAGCCGTTGTCAAGAAGTATCTCTCATCGCCATCATTGGAACACCACCGCGCCCTTTCCCTCACGTCATGATGTAGAGGAGATGCCAAACGAATGGGGAGTGTGTCAGTAGGTGCCCCGCTCACGTCCCCTTTTTAGGCGGACAAAGTTGGGGGCTGGCTCCTCACCCAGGAAACGACCACCCCGCTCCACCAATCCAACTCTTCTGCTTTTGGCAACGGCGCATAGGATTAGAACTGACCCCCTACGCATATCTACGGCGCTTGGCTTTCTGCCATGTGATAACCCACAAGTACAGGGGATCGCAACAGTTTTCGAGGGTAGAGTATTCAACCCAAATGTATAGATTCGACACAAGGGGAACCAAAGAATATTTGAAGGTATTAGCAGTTGAGTTATCAATTTAACCACACGTGGAGATTAATTATTTGCAGCAAAGTGATCAGTAGCAATGTAGTATGATAGTTTTGATAATAGTAGCAACATTAACGGTAACGGTAACAGTGATATCAGTAGTTTTGTAGCATGTGTAACAGTGATGATAGCAGTAGTAACTTAGCAAGATCAATATAGGATAAATTCGTAGGCATTGGATCGGTGACTTGTTGGATGATATTCATCATGAGACAGTTATAACCTAGGGCGATACGGCACTAGCTCCAGTTCATCAATATAATGTAGGCATGTATTCTGGAAATAGTCATACATGCTTATGGAAAGAACTTGCATGACATCTTTTGTCCTACCCTCCCGTGGCAGCGGGGTCCTATTGGAAACTAAGGGATATTAAGGCCTCCTTTTAATAGAGAACCAGAACAAAGCATTAACACACGGTGAATACATGAACTCCTCAAACTACAGTCATCATCAGGAATGGTCCTGACTATTGTCACTCTGGGGTTGCCAGATCATAACACGTAGTAGGTGACTATAACTTGCAAGATCGGATCTAGAACATGGATATAATGGTGATAACATAAATGGTTTAGATCTGAAATCATGGCACCCGGGCCCAAAGTGACAAGCATTAAGCATGGCTAAGTCATAGCAACATCAATCTTAGAACATAGTGGATACTAGGGATCAAGCCCTAACAAAACTAACTCGATTACATGATGAATCTCATCCAACTCCTCACCGACCAGCGAGCCTACGAAGGAATTACTCACTCCCGGTGGGGAGCATCATGGAATTGGCGATGGAGAAGGGGGTGTGATGATGAATAACGAAGATCCTCCTCTCCGGAGCCGCAAACAGACTCCAGATCTGGCCTCCCGATGAAGAACAAGAGGTGACATCACCTCCATCTCATGGATCGCGATAATTCTTTCTCCCCAATTTTTTTCTAGAAAATAGGATTTTATAGTGTCGGTTTCATGGTCTGCGGGGCCACCAGGTGGGGACAACCCACCTGGGCGCGCCTGGAGAGGGGGGCGCCCTGGTGGGTTGTGCCCACCCAGGTGCCCCTCTCCGGTAGGTCTTGGCTAGAAATTCTTGCTTATTGTATAAAAATTCCTCGCAAAGTTTTGTTCCATTCTGAGAACTTTTATTTCTGCACAAAAACAACACCATGATAGTTCTACTGAAAACAGCGTCAGTCCGGGGTTAGTTTCATTCAAATCATGCAAATTAGAGTCCAAAACAAGAGGAAAAGCGTTAGGAAAAGTAGATACATTGGAGACGTATCAACTCCCCCAAGCTTTAAACTTTGCTTGTCCTCAAGCAATTCAGTTGATAAACTGAAAGTGAAAAAGAAAAACTTTTATGAACTCTTTTGCTCTTGTTTGCATAAATAAGCCTAAATAGCACCCAGGTTTTTAGCCAACATTATAACTAACCATGCCGACAATAACTCTTAAATATTGTATTAACTCATATCAATGACATAATTAGCTAGCGAGCAATAATAAGATATCTCAAATGACAACACGTTGTCAAAACAACCATGATATAATATGACAATAGTGGTATCTCGCTAGCCCTTTCTGAGACAGCAAAACATAAATGCAGAGCACCTCCAAAGTCCAAGCAGTGACTAAACATTGTAATCCATGGTAGAAAAGATCCAATCATGATGCACCCAACATTAGCTACACACAATGCATAAGTCATGACAGCAGTGCTCTCAGGTTCTAGCGCTTGTTTTAGAAGGTGATGGCACAACATAAAAGTAAACAGATAGTCCCTTCGCAGAGGGAAGCAGTGATTGTAGAGGTGCGAGAGCTCAAGTTTTTAAAACAGAGATAAATGATATTTTGAGACATTCACCCTTCTCATTTACTTCACGACCATCAGTTATCAATATCGTCCATGCTAAGCACGCTAGTGGCGGTTCCCAAGCGGTAAAAGTAAAGGTTTTGACTCCATTGGGATTTTTTGTTTGATTATTTGTAAGCTATTTTTGTTTGCAGTTTGGTACTAGGAATCCCTATTACCTCCCTTTTCTCGTGCGATGGCGAGTGAATAAACACTCGACCTAATAATAACCCTCTTAGCATGGAAGATATCGACCACCTCCTATCGTTCCATGAACGATCCAGGCACACAAAAAGGATTTTTTTTAGAAGTTTTTAGAGGTGGCACATGCAAATTTACTTAGGACGGCAGGGTAATACCGCATATAGGTAGGTTGGTGGACTCATCTGGAATAACTTCGGGTTCTAGTTTTTGATGTACAGGCAGAATTCCCACTTAGTACAGGCGAAGGCTAGCAATTAGATTGCAAAGCGGCCAGCTAGAGAGCAGCAACGATCATGAACATGCATTATGCATAAGTAATATTGGACACTGGCATGAGTAGGATATGAACACCATGAGAATAAATATCATAGAGGCTATGATTCAACTACATGCATGAACATGTGCCAAGTCAAGCCACTCAAACATTCATAGGAGGATACCATATCATCATACTACATCACAATCATTTTTACGCAATGTTGATATCCAGGATAAATCATTATCCACTCCTAGCTACTTATGGATGGCATGAGAAACTATAATATCTAATTGTCATTGCAAACATGTTCCATCATAATGGGCCGAATCATGGATACTAGGTTATTTACACAAACAGAACAAGTCGAGTTCATACTAGTTTCTGTCAGATGTTGGGTTCCGGCAAAACCCTTGAGGTTCAAACACTGGGGTGCGCACGAAGATCTCTCCCCCTCCCTAGCTCGCACGCTCTATGATCTCACGGCCTAGCTCGACGAACCCAAAGAACACGAGACACAAGATTTATACTGGTTCAGGCCATCATTGTGGTGTAATACCCTACTCCAGTGTGGTGTGGTGGATTGAATCTTGGGCTGAGGATGAACAGTACAAGGGAAGAACAACCTCGCGAGGAGAGGTGTTCTTGTGCTTGGTTTGCTTGTGTGGTAGAAGATCGGAATCTCCCCCTTTTCACGGTGGTGGCTAGTCCTATTTATAGAGGCCCTGATCCTCTTCTCAAATATTCAGCGGGAAGGGATCCCACAACGGCTAAATTTGAAGGGAGACAGCTAGTACAAGCTATCTTGATAAAAGTAGCTGTAACGCCCCGTGACCGATGTGCCAGGTGTCGTCCAGTTATTCGCTGTTGTTGCCTTTTCATTGCTTGTGTGTCATGCATTGCATATCTTGTCATCATGTGCATTTCATTTGCATACGTGTTCGTCTCATGCATCCGAGCATTTTCCCCGTTGTCCATTTTGCAATCCGGCGCTCCGTTCTCCTCCGGTGGTCATTTCTACCTTCTTCTCGTGTGTGGGGATTAAACATTTCCGGATTGGACCGAGATTTGCCATGCGGCCTTGGTTTACTACCAGTAGACCGCCTGTCAAGTTTCGTACCATTTGGACTTCGTTTGATACTCCAACGGTTAAACGAGGGACCGAAAAGGCCTCATGTGTGTTGCAGCCCAACACCCCTCCAAAGTGGCCCAAAACCCACCTAAACCTTCTCCATCATCTCGTTCATTCGATCACGATCGCGTGGCCGAAAACCGCAGCTCATTTGGACTCTCCTAGCTCCCTCTACCTATAAATATGTGATCCCCTCCGAAATATTCGCGGTACAAACCCTAACCTTCGTCCTCCTTGCGCCGCCGGACACGTCCGCCCGGCGGCCGGACATGTCACCAATGGGGAGCCGCCACGTCACCGCCGCCACCGCCCTCACCCAATCGGATGCCGCCACCTCGCCCGCGCCTCTCTCTCCTCCGCCGCGGCCCGTGGGGCCCGAGTCAGGCCCGCCCGGGCCCGGAGGCGCCCGCCGCCGCTCTTGCGCACCCAGGCCGCGCCGGACCTCATCGTCGGGCTGCGCCCGATGCCGCTGCTCGCCGTTGTATGCCTCGC
>NC_057809.1:236356626-236359008 GCF_018294505.1 Triticum aestivum
CCGCCGCCATGCTCGCCGGCGTCCTGCCCCGCCGCCTCGGTCGCCGGACCACCCCGCGCCACCTCGCCCCGCGCGCCTCGCCGGAGCGCGCGCCAACGCCACCCTTGTCGCGGATCCGGTCGGGCCGGACCGAATCCGGCCGTCCCCGAGCGCCACGGCCATCCTCCGGCGCCGTCCCGCCGCCCCATCGCCGGAGAGGCCACCGGCATCGTCGTTGACCTCGGAACCCTAGATCTAGATCTGGAGGTGATATTTCCACTAAGTCCCAAATTTCCTAATTCAGATGCTCTTGTTCATCATGCCATAACTCATCATCTGTAACTCCGATTTGAGCATATAGCATATCAAAATGTTCGTCTCAGAGTGTACATCATTTCGTCTCATTGCATCATTTTGATTTCAGTTCATCTTGATGTCCGAAATTCTGTTAGAAGAGTGCTACTTGAGATAATTGTCAGATCTGTTGCTCCATTTAGATATTTGTCATTTTTGCCATGATTATTGTATGCATGATATGCCCATGAGCTCTACATGTGTTTTGTTAAGGGTTTTTCCATCTATCCAAAGGTGCAACCCATGTATTTTTGTGATGTGTGTGGTGACTAGCACAAGCTTGCAAAGTGAGGCACTTGGTAATGCTGATTTCAGGGACTTAGCATTTCCACCAAGTCCTTGAGTTGTTTATCTCATATGGTCATATGTTCATGTTGTTTCCTAGTGATCCATGCCTCTTTTAAGGATGATCAGTAAGGATGTTTTGTTAATCTTTTAGTGCTCTATCCATCCATGTCTTTGTTTGCAATTATGGAGCACCCTAGCTTGAGTCAATCAAGCTCTACTTTTGCTAGTTCATGAATCTGGGCAGATTGTCTACTTGTTAGCGATTTTGCCGTGGATGTTGTAGTTGATCCGTGCATGCTATGCTATTGTTCTTGCCATGTCTAGCTTCTTTTTTGTGTATTCTTGATGATTGTATGCTTAGTTTGCCATGACTTGCTCTGTAGTGAGTGCATCGAGCTCGTAAACATGCCTACTTGATATCTGTTTTAGCATGCTCCAGTTTTCACTAAGTCTGAAAACTTATTATGTTTTTGCCATGTTCACATGCTTGCAAATGTATTTTCTGATCCCTTTTGGCTCAAGGTCACTAAGGGACTTTTGTTAATCTCTTTGAGTAGCTCCATGCCATGCTTTACTTTGCCATGTTCAGGTCCTGTAGCTTATAGTTTTCATGCTCCGAAGAGTACTATCTGATCTAAAATTCCAGGCTTCTGTTAATTTCACTAAGTCTGAAATCTGTTTACCAAATGCATTTTTGCCATGTTTGTTTGAACCTGTTAATGGATGAATTGGCCGTAGCTCAGTGCAAGACTTTTGTTAAGAATCATGAATGGATCTCTGCCATGTATTTTGATGCCATGTTTGGGTGTTGTAGCATGTTCATCTTGTTGCATTTAGATGGCTACTTGCTGTAAATCGCAGACCGTGGTCACATTTGCATTGCTTGCCATTTCCAAACCGTAGCTCCGATTCGGCGTTCTTTATATCGTTTTCAAGCGATTTCATCTCATCTTTCCAGTGGCACACTTGGTTTTCCAAGTTGAGGCCAGGTTCATGCATTCCTTGTCCAATCATGCATATGCATCGCATACCGCATCCCACATATCATACCATGTTCATGTGTTGGTTGTTTACTATGTTGTGTGCTTCTTTCCGGTGTTTGCTTCTTCGGGTTGGTTCTGGTAACGTCGCGTTTGTGAGGACCCGTTCGTCTACGTCCGTTTGTCTTCTTCATGGACTAGTTCTTCTTCTTTGCGGGATTTTAGGCAAGATGATCATACCCTTGAAATCACTTCTATCTTTGCTTGCTTAGTTGCTCGCTCTTTTGCTATGCCTATGCTACGATACCTACCACTTGCTTTTCATGCCTCCCATATTGTTGAACCAAGCCTCTAACCCACCTTGTCCTAGCAAACCGTTGTTTGGCTATGTTACCGCTTTGCTCAGCCCCTCTTATAGCGTTGTTAGTTGCAGGTGAAGATCGAAGTTTGTTCCTTGTTGAACATGGAGATGTTGTTCCTTGTTGGAACATGTTTACTTGTTGGGATATCACACTATATCTTATTTAATTAATGTATCTATATACTTGGTAAAGGGTGGAAGGCTCGGCCTTATGCCTAGTGTTTTGTTCCACTCTTGCCGCCCTAGTTTCCGTCATATCGGTGTTATGTTCCTGGATTTTGCGTTTCGTAAGCGGTTGGGTTATAATGGGAACCCCTTGACAGTTCGCTTTGAATAAAACTCCTCCAGCAAGGCCAATCTTGGTTTTACCATTCGCCACCTAGGCTTTTTCCCTTGGGAGTCGCGCATCCCGAGGGTCAT
>NC_057809.1:236359205-236364596 GCF_018294505.1 Triticum aestivum
GGGCCAGTGCTTGTCTAAGTGTTGGTCCGAAATGGGCAGCCTACGGGGCCACCTCGGGGAAACTTGAGGGCTGGTTTTACTCGTAGCCTGACCTATCCGGTGTTTCCCTGAGAACGAGATATGTGCAACTCCCATCAGGATGTCGGTGCATCGGGCGGCTTTGCTGGATTTGTTTTACCATTGTCGAGGATGTCTTGAAGAACCGGGATACCGAGTCTGATCGGAATGTCTCGGGAGGAGGTCTATTCCTTCATTGACCGTGAGAGCTTGTCATGGGCTAAGTTGGGACACCCCTGCAGGGATTTGAACTTTCGAAAGCCGTGCCCGCGGTTATGGGCAGATGGGAATTTGTTAATGCCCGGTTGTAGAAAACCTGAAGTTGACCTTAATTAAAATGCATCAACCGCGTGTGTAACCGTGATGGTCTCTTTCTGGCGGAGTCCGGGAAGTGAACACGGTTGTTGGAGTTATGCTTGACGTAGGTTGTTCCAGGATCACTTCTTGATCATAGTTGTTCGAACGTGCTTTGCCTTCTCTTCTCGCTCTCATTTGCGTATGTTAGCCACCATATATGCTAGTCGCTTGTTGCAGCTCCACCTCATACCTTTTACCTTACCCATAAGCTTAAATAGTCTTGATCGCGAGGGTGCGAGATTGCTGAGTCCCCGTGACTCACAGATACTTCCAAAACCAGCTTGCAGGTGCCGATGAGTCCATGCAGATGACGCAACCAAGCTCAGGAGGAGCTCGATGAAGATCTTGTCCTTTGTGTTGTTTCGTTCTAGTTGATCAGTAGTGGAGCCTAGTTGGGGTCGATCGGGGACCGTGTTGCACTGGGGGTTCTTCTTTTATTTTGGTTCCGTAGTCGGACCTTGACTGTATTTGGATGTTGTAATGTTTTATTCACGTAATTGTGTGAAGTGGCGATTGTAAGCCAACTATGTATCGTTTCCCTTATGTATTACATGGGTTGTGTGAAGATTACCTCACTTGCGACATTGCTTTCAATGCGGTTATGCCTCTAAGTCATGCTTCGACACGTGGGAGATATAGCCGCATCGAGGGTGTTACAAGTTGGTATCAGAGCCTTCCCCGACCTTAGGAGCCCCACTGCTTGATCGAATTAGCGGACGAGTTGAGTCTAGAAAAATGTTTTGAGTCATTTAGGAATTATATATCGGAGAGTTTAGGAATTCTTTTTACTTCCCAGTCTCCTCATCGCTCTGGTAAGGCATCCTGACGTAGTGTTTTGACTCTTCTCTTCTCAAATTTCACTAATTTTTTTTAGGATCACGCGGGTATCTTGGAATCGTTCCGATGGTTTTCTGACGAGAACATTGTCTTGGTGCCTCCTGTCAGGGGTTTTGTGGAAGTGTCCCAGGGAGTTGAGCTCTGAGGTGTTGTCGTCATAATTTTATCGTTGCAGTTCTGGAATACCTGAGTTTAGTATGCCGACATCGAAAATCTCTTTTATGCAGTTCGTTGGTGAGATAACCTCGACGCCACCCAGTACTGGGGCGGGAGTTCGGGAGTATCGCCATAACTCGTATAACGGATGTTTTCCGAAGGTTGAGGTAGATGATTTCCGAAGGTTTCTTGGTTATGTGTTGAAGGATGGATACAGCTAGATGTAGGATTTGCTAGTTTGGGTGAGATATTATGCTTCCCCTGTATCCCCAACACCTGATTGCATAACCGGAAAATTTCGGGAGTTTATAAGTGGGAATTCAAGTAGATCTTAGAATATCTTTTCGACAGATGTATGATTTGAAATTGGGGTTCGACGTCTAGTGGTCCGCCTATTCACGATCGGTTTTACAGTGGTCTCGTTGTGTCTTAAAGAGTCCTTGGCTATGCCGACTCGGGGACGCTTCGTATGTCATGTGCACTGCCTTGTACATGATGGTGTTGTACGATTGAGCCCGTGTAGGCCCCACCACGAAAACTTCGGATGAAATCTCTATCATATGTTTGTTCTGGCTTATTCTGCAAGCCAACCCTTTGTTTTTGTTTTGAGTTGTGGTATTCGAGTTGCTTCAATGTCAAGTGTTGATTCCATACCTTCCCCAAATGGTGTTCTCATATTCCTATGTGAATACTAGTCCTTCTCGATCATCAAGTTTGTCATGTCAATTCTTTTCAACCGGTGTGCTTCTCTTCTAGTGGATCCGAACATTTCAACATCCGCAAGATCCAATCTCAGCTTTCTCAACGGTGTCGTTTTCTTCCATCCCAAGTTGCCTTTGTTTTCCCACCCACCCACCCTTTTTCTTCGAGGTCTCGGATTTCTTTATCAAATATCCATTTTATTATGGAAGTCTCTCCATTCTTCTCCCTTCATGTTCTTATCCGGTGATTCTCATGAAGATACTAACGAAGTTTCTAGTTCATCATTCTCCATTCTTTCCTTTTCCAGTGGATCCAATTCAAGCTTTCGGTGTCGATCATATTCTTTTCTGTATTTCAAATGCTTTTCTCATGCCGGTGCACCTCATAACCATTCATTTCTCGCTATTCATTTGTTCCAGAGTGCTCAAGATATCTCAGAAGGATCGTCTTGTCATTCAAGATCCGTTAATCCTATTTTGAGGATGTTTATCTCATTCAAGCTATTTAACTCAACCGGTGCAATCTCTCCTTCTAATCATTTCAACGGTGTTTTCTTTTGAGTGGGCCCTAACCCACAGGTCTCTTCCCAGGATCTTACCTGACTCTTCTAATTTCTACCGGAGTTATTCTCAAATCCATTTCGAAGTTTGACGTAAGAATGAAGTTTTCATCAGTCAAATGTTTTCTCCAAGATCTGTCAAATTCTTTTCATCATTGGTTCAACTTGCCTATTCTTCTTTATTCCGGAGTTTCTCAACAATTCACGGTGGTGTTTCTCGTCTTCTTCCTCATCATTTGAAGAACGAAGAAGATTTTGCCTCCATATCTTATCCGTTCTCTTCAAGATTCATGATTCTAGCTTGTTGCCATCCTCTCGTAATTGTTTTGATCGTGAGAATTATTTTCACCTATCCGGAGTAATTCAAGAGTCTTCCCAGTTTGCTATCCGGAGTCCATCAATTCAGATTTATTCATTCTCAGTTGTCAGTTATCATTCTCCAATCTTACCGGTCCTTCGTTCTAGTGATCTTCAATCAGCTCGTGATCTCTTTGTTCTCTTGTATCTAAATTCTCTCGAGCTTCTTCATTCATTTGCTAATTCTTACCCGGTGTTTCTTTATCTTCTCATCATTCTTTTCAATTCTTACGATGGTTGCTCAAGTGTTCTCTTCCTTGTTCATCATATCAATTCATTCCTTGTTTCAATCTTACCGGTGGTCCATTAAGTTTGTGCTATATCTATCTTAATCCTTTCTACGAGTATAAGTAGTATGCCAAATCCATTGTTTATCATCAATTTAATTGGTGAAGGAAAAGCATAACATAATTATTATTCTTGTTCATCCAAGTGATTAATTCCTTATTCCGGAGTGGTTCATCATACATATTCTTGGTTTCAAGTGCTCATCTTTCTTTCCCAAAGTTCCAAGCTCTAATTATCACGGAGATCCATATAAATCATTACAAGGTTTCACATTGTGCTTCCAACTTCTCTTTCTTTTCGTTATCCTTTTGTTTACCGGAGTACTTCATCAAGGTGCTACATGATGGTTCATCAAGGAAATAATTCCTTCTTCAAGTGTTCATTGAGATTCTTTTCAAAGGAGCTCAAGTATTATTTATCTTGCATTTTAAAGTGCAATTCTTTCAACTGTATCATTCGAGGTGGTGTTGTGTCATTCTTGATAATTTGAGTTTTGGTTTCATGATTCAAATGTTGTTAAGAATGAGATATTTTAAATCCATCAACCTCTTCATCGGAGGTATCTTGGGTTATTTTTCACCTAAAGCCTTCCCTAAGGATTGTTGCTAATTATGGTGCTTATATAGGACCCAAGTTCTTCTTTATCCTCCCGGTGAAATAGTTTCTCCTCTCTTTGTTCTTATACAATCTTGTTCCCGTTAGTGGAGAGTTGTCACCTCATAATTTTGAGATGTCTTCTATAAGTCCATATCAAGCTTTTCCTTCCATTGTTGGTTTTCCAACAACTCCGCTCGACCCTTCTCCTAAATATGCCTTTTCAAGCTCTTTTGTGGTAGATGTTGGCATTTTCTTCTCCATTCTCCTATTTCAATTATCTATCTTCTATTTCTTTCGTTCCGGAAGCTTGGTGATGTTGCTCTTCTCAACCCATCATCCCATTCGTCAAAGGTCAAGTTCTTTTCATGATTATCCATTTAACCGGAGTGTCGTGCCCTCTTTTCAAGTTCTATCACCTTATCAAGTTCTTATTCAATTCCTTTCTTTTAATCGGAGTGCTGCCCGAAGTTGTTCTTCCTCGTTCCTCTTTTCTAACGGAGTGTTTTCAAGCTCGTTCATCTTTGTTGTATTCTTTCTTTCAATTTGTTCAACCTCTCAAGGTTCTTTGGTTTCATTCGTTTGTCAAAGAAGCAACTTAGTTTTACCTCTTCTTTTTCTCTTCCGTTGTCCCTTCGGTGCCATTCTAGATCTCGGGACGAGATCCTCTCGTAGTGGTGGAGTGTTGTAATGCCCCGTGACCGATGTGCCAGGTGTCGTCCAGTTATTCGCTATTGTTGCCTTGTCATTACTTGCGTGTCATGCATTGCATATCATGTCATCATGTGCATTTCATTTGCATACGTGTTCGTCTCATGCATCCGAGCATTTTCCCTGTTGTCCGTTTTGCAATCCGGCGCTCTGTTCTCCTTCGGTGGTCATTTCTACCTTCTTCTCGTGTGTGGGGATTAAACATTTCCGGATTGGACCGAGACTTGCCATGCGGCCTTGGTTTACTACCGGTAGACCGTCTGTCAAGTTTCGTACCATTTGGACTTCGTTTGATACTCCAACGGTTAACCGAGGGACCGAAAAGGCCTCATGTGTGTTGCAGCCCAACACCCCTCCAAAGTGGCCCAAAACCCACCTAAACCTTCTCCATCGTCTCGGTCATTCGATCACGATCGCGTGGCCGAAAACCGCAGCTCATTTGGACTCTCCTAGCTCCCTCTACCTATAAATATGTGATCCCCTCCGAAATATTCGCGGTACAAACCCTAACCTTCGTCCTCCTTGCGCCGCCGGACACGTCCGCCCGGCGGCCGGACATGTCCACCCCGCCCGGCCACCTCACTCCGACCAATGGGGAGCCGCCACGTCACCGCTGCCACCGCCCTCACCCAATCGGACGCCGCCACCTCGCATGCGCCTCTCTCTCCTCCGCCGCGGCCCGTGGGGCCCGAGTCAGGCCCGCCCGGGCCCGGAGGCGCCCGCCGCCGCTCTTGCGCGCCCAGGCCGCGCCAGACCTCATCGTCGGGCCGTGC
>NC_057809.1:236365140-236367438 GCF_018294505.1 Triticum aestivum
GCCTCGCCGGAGCGCGCGCCACCGCCTCCCTTGCCGTGGATCTGGTCGGGCCGGACCGGATCCGGCCGTCCTCGAGCGCCCCGGCCATCCTCCGGCGCCGTCCCGCCGCCCCATCACCGGAGAGGCCACCGGCATCGTCGTTGACCTCGGAACCCTAGATCTAGATCTGGAGGTGATATTTCCACTAAGTCCCAAATTTCCTGATTCAGATGCTCTTGTTCATCATGCCACAACTCATCATCCATAACTCCGATTTGAGCATATAGCATATCAAAATGTTCGTCTCAGAGAGTACAGCATTTCATCTCATTGCATCATTTTCATTTGAGTTCATCTTGATGCCCGAAATGCTGTTAGAAGAGTGCTACTTGAGATAATTGTCAGATTTGTTGCTCCATTTAGATATTTGTCATTTTTGCCATGATTATTGTATGCATGATATGCCCATGAGCTCTACATGTGTTTTGTTAAGGGTTTTGCCATCTATCCAGAGGTGCAACCCATGTATTTTTGTCATGTGTGTGGTAACTATCACAAGCTTGCAAAGTGAGGCACTTGGTAATGCTGATTTCAGGGACTTAGCATTTCCACTAAGTCCTTGAGCTGTTTATCTCATATGGTCATATGTTCATATTGTTTCCTAGTGATCCGTGCCTCTTTTAAGGATGATCAGTAAGGATGTTTTGTTAATCTTTTAGTGCTCTATCCATCCATGTCTTTGTTTGCAATTAAGGAGCACCCTAGCTTGAGTCAATCGAGCTCTACTTTTCCTACTTCGTGAATCTGGGCAGATTGTCTACTTGTTAGCGATTTTGTCGTGGATGTTGTAGTTGATCCGTGCATGCTATGCTATTGTTCTTGTCATGTCTATTGTATTCTTGATGATTGTATGCTTAGTTTGCCATGACTTGCTCTGTAGTGAGTGCATCGAGCTTGTAAACATGCCTACTTGATATCTGTTTCAGCATGCTCCAGTTTTCACTAAGTATGAAAACTTATTATGTTTTTGCCATGTTCACATCTTGCAAATGTATTTTCCGATCCCTTTTGGCTCAAGGTCACTAAGGGACTTTTGTTAAGCTCTTTGAGTAGCTCCATGCCATGCTTTACTTTGCCATATTCAGGTCCTGTAGCTTATAGTTTTCATGCTCCAAAGAGTACAATCTGATCTGAAATTCCAGGCTTGTGTTAATTTCACTAAGTCTGAAATCTGTTTACCAAATGCATTTTTGCCATGCTTGTTTGAACCTGTTAATGGATGAATTGGCCGTAGCTCAGTGCTATACTTTTGTTAAGCATCATGAATGGATCCCTGCCATGTATTTTGATGCCATGTTTGGGTGTTGTAGCATGTTCATCTTGTTGCATTTAGATGGCTACTTGCTGTAAATCGCAGACCGTGGTCACATTTGCATTGCTTGCCATTTCCAAACTGTAGCTCCGATTCCGGCGTTCTTTATATCGTTTTCAAGCGATTTCATCTCATATTTCCAGTGGCACATTTGGTTTTCCAAGTTGAGGCCAGGTTCATGCATTCCTTGTCCAATCATGCATATGCATCGCATACCGCATCCCGCATATCATACCATGTTCATGTGTTGGTTGTTTACTATGTTGTGTGCTTCTTTCCGGTGTTTGCTTCTTCGGTTTGGTTCCGGTAACGTCGCGTTGTGAGGACCCGTTCGTCTACGTCCGTTTGTCTTCTTCATGGACTCATTCTTCTTCTTTGCGGGATTTCAGGCAAGATGATCATACCCTCGAAATCACTTCTATCTTTGCTTGCTTAGTTGCTCGCTCTTTTGCTATGCCTATGCTGCGATACCTACCACTTGCTTTTCATGCCTCCCATATTGTTGAACCAAGCCTCTAATCCACCTTGTCCTAGCAAACCGTTGTTTGGCTATGTTACCGCTTTGCTCAGCCCCTCTTATAGCGTTGTTAGTTGCTGGTGAAGATCGAAGTTTGTTCCTTGTTGGAACATGGAGATGGTGTTCCTTGTTGGAACATGTTTACTTGTTGGGATATCACACTATATCTTATTTAATTAATGTATCTATATACTTGGTAAAGGGTGGAAGGCTCGGCCTTATGCCTAGTGTTTTGTTCCACTCTTGCCGCCCTAGTTTCCGTCATATCGGTGTTATGTTCCCGGATTTTGCGTTTCGTAAGCGGTTGGGTTATAATGGGAACTCCTTGACAGTTCGCTTTGAATAAAACTCCTCCAGCAAGGCCAATCTTGGTTTTACCATTCACCACCTAGCCTTTTTCCCTTGGGAGTTGCGCATCCTGAGGGTCATC